>NC_092402.1:4933115-4995615 GCF_030028105.1 Mobula birostris
GCTGACATTGCATTTGCCTCCCTCAGCGCAGACTCAACCTGCAAGTTAACCTTCGGGGGAACCTGCGCGAGTCCCTTTGCGCCTCGGATTTCCGCTCCGAGTTTAGAAAACAACTTACGCCTAATGCTGGCATTTTCTAAGGAATACGTGCAACTAGGTCCCCACGAGGACGTGGGCAGCGGTGCGCTATGTTACGAGGGGTGCAGACAGGGTTAAAGGCAAGCAGGCAGGCAGGGAGGTCATGGGTCAGGGGTAAAAGGTGAAAAGGTTAAGGGGACCACGAGGGGAAACGTCTTCACTCGGGGGGTGTTAAGAGTGGGGAACGAGCTGCCAGCACAAGTGGTGCGTGTGAGCTCGATTCCAAAGTTTGAGAGCAGTTTGCATATTGCATGGAGGTCTATGGTCCCGGTGCGGGTCGATGGGAGTTGGCAGCTTAAATGGGTTTGGCACAGACTAGATGGGCTGAAGGGCCTGCTTCCGTGCCGTACTTTTCTGTGACTCCATCATCAAGCCTGAAATGAGAACTCTGCCTGACGCTGCTGTTTATTTCCAGAACTTACTGTCTTTTTTTTTAAACCTTACTCAGAATTGACTTCCAAACTTCAAATGGCAGGGTGTCCGATACAAGATAATCCAGCACTATAGAATGGATCTTGGCCAAGCGCTGGGGCGGCTCTATCAACGCAAGAAATTCTGCAGATGCTGGAAATCCAGAGCAACTCACAAGAAATGCTGGAGGAACTCAGCAGGTCGGGCAGCGTCTGTGGAGAGGGGGAATAAACTGTCGACGTTTCGGGCCGAGACTCTTCATCAGGACTAGAAAGGAAAGGGGGAAGAGGCCAGAAGGAGGTGGGGGAGGGAGGGAGGAGGACAAGCTGATGGGTGACAGGTGAGACCAGGTGAGGGGGAAGGTGGGTAGGTGGGTGGGGGAAGGGAAGGAGGACAAGCTGACAGGTGACAGGTGAGACCAGGTGAGGGGGAAGGTGGGTGGGTGGGGGAGGGGGAGGAGAACAAGCTGACAGGTGACAGGTGACACCAGGTGAGGGGGAAGGTGGGTGGGTGGGGGAGGGTGAGTAGTACTAGCTGACAGGTAACAGGTGAGACCAGGTGAAGGGAAGGAGGACAAGCTGACAGGTGACAGGTGAGACCAGGTGAGGGGGGAAGGTGGGTGGGTGGGGGAGGGGGAGGAGAACAAGCTGACAGGTGACAGGTGAGACCAGGTGAGGGGGAAGGTGGGTGGGTGGGGGAGGGTGAGTAGTACTAGCTGACAGGTAACAGGTGAGACCAGGTGAGGGGGAGGAGGACAAGCTGACAGTTGAGACCAGGTGAGGAGGAAGGTGGGTGGGTGGGGGAGGGTGAGTAGTACTAGCTGACAGGTAACAGGTGAGACCAGGTGAGGGGGAAAGTGGGCGGGTGGTGGGGGAGGGTGAGTAGTACTAGCTGACAGGTAACAGGTGAGACCAGGTGAGGGGGAAGGTAGGTGGGTGGTGGGGGAAGGGGGTAGGAGGGACAAGGTGACAGGTGACAGGTGAGGGGAGAAGTGGGTGGGAGGGAAAGGGAAAGGAGGACAAGCTGACAGGTGACAGTTGAAACCAGCTGAGGGGAAGGTGAGTGGGAGGGGAGGGGGAGGAGGACAAGGTGACAGGTGACAGGTGAGACTAGGTGAGGAGGAAGGTAGGTGGGTGGTGGGGGAGGGGTAGGAGGACAAGCTGACTGGTGACAGGTGAGACCTGGTGAGGGGGAAGGTGGGTGGGTGGGGGAGGGGGAGGAGGACAAGCTGACAGGTGACAGGTGAGACCAGGTGAGGAGGAAGGTGGGTGGGTGAGGGAGGGGGGAGGAGGACAAGCTGACAGGTGACAGGTGAGACCAGGTGAGGGGGGAAAGTGGGTGGGTGGGGGAGGGGGAGTAGTACTAGCTGACAAGTGACAGGTGCGACCAGGTGAGGGGGAAGTGGATAGGAGGGAAAGGGGAAGGAGGACAAGCTGACAGCTGACAGGTGAGACCAGGTGAGGGGGAAGGTGGGTGGGTAGGGGGAGGGGGAGGAGGACAAGCTGACAGGTGACAGGTGAGACCAGGTGAGGAGGAAGGTGGGTGGGTGAGGGAGGGGGGGAGGAGGACAAGCTGACAGGTGACAGGTGAGACCAGGTGAGGGGGAAAGTGGGTGGGTGGGGGAGGGGGAGTAGTACTAGCTGACAAGTGACAGGTGCGACCAGGTGAGGGGGAAGTGGATAGGAGGGAAAGGGGAAGGAGGACAAGCTGACAGCTGACAGGTGAGACCAGGTGAGGGGGAAGGTGGGTGGGTGGGGGAGGGGGAGGAGGACAAGCTGACAGGTGACAGGTGAGACCAGGTGAGGAAGAAGGTGGGTGGGTGAGGGAGGGGGGAGGAGGACAAGCTGACAGGTGACAGGTGAGACCAGGTGAGGGGGAAAGTGGGTGGGTGGGGGAGGGGGAGTAGTACTAGCTGACAAGTGACAGGTGCGACCAGGTGAGGGGGGAAGTGGATAGGAGGGAAAGGGGGAAGGAGGACAAGCTGACAGCTGACAGGTGAGACCAGGTGAGGGGGAAGGTGGGTGGGTGGTGCGGGAGGACAAGGTGACAGGTGGCAGGTGAGGGGGAAGGTGGGTGGGTGGGGGAGGGGAGTTGTTGAAGTAAGAAGCTAGGAGGTGATTGGTGGAAAAGGTATAAGGCTGAAGAAGAAGGAATCTGATAGGAGAGGGGAGTGGACCATGGAGAAAGGGAGTGGAGGGGGGGCACCAGAGATTTTCACTCGTGCAAGGGAATCTCCAGATGCTGGAAATCTAGAGTAGCCCACACAGAAAATGCTGGCGGGACCCAGCAGGTATCCACGGAAATGGTTAAACAGTCGACTTCTCAGGCCAAGACTATTCTTCAGGGCTCAATATTCATTTTGTTGCGGTGGGGGGGGGGGGCGGTTTGTGTGGATGTAGGGAATATAGGAGAACAGGCATCACAGCCTACACAGTAATAGATCGTTTACCTTCCAAATTTTATCCGGAGGGAATTGTTTCCTTCCCGGTTTTCACCGTGCAGCCTAGGTTCGTATTACGCGCGGGCGAAAGGGAATGTACGTCGGCCATCTTGGAATGTCGGAGCGATCCCGACGGGCCGAATGGCCTGATTCTGCTACTGCCTCCTAGGGTGTTATTTGGCAGCCTGGTAGCGTAGCGGTTAGTGCCGTCGTCTTGCCGTGCCAGGGAGTGCCGATCGGGGTTCGATTCCTGTCCCCGTCTCCGAGCGCTTTGCACGTTCTCCCCGCGACAGCGCAGGTCGTCTCTGGGCGCTTCCCCTCCCCTCCCACAGTCCGAAGGCGTGCGGGTTAGGGTGAGCACGTCAGGCACGGGGTGCCCAGTACAGCCCCGCCCTGATCTGACCCGACCGGGAATGGGCGCGCTTACACCGGACGTTTCCACGTCCTCCCCCCACCGTGTGGCCAAAAGACAAAATAAACACAAAACGCCCCCCTCTAAGCCCCGTCTCGCTCTCCCACTTACCTGCTCCTTGTACCAGGCCTTCGCCTCCTTCTGGTTCTTGGCCCGCCATGATTTCGTACTTCTCCCTCATTTCGTCCAGGACCTTGGTCAGATCCGTCCCCGGGGCGGCGTCCACGTCCACCGTCACGTTGCCGCGCAGCTGGCTGCGCAGAGATTTCAGCTCCTGACCGAGCGGGAAGGACAGATGTAAAGAGCGGTCGTTGTTGGTTCTACAGACGCCGCAGGGAGCATTCTAATTGGTTCCCCCTCACCTCTTTTCCTCGCCCGCCCTGGGTCCCCGTCTCTTTCCCTTTCTCCCGCGGTCCCACTCTTGTCTCCTGTCAGATTCCTTCTACTCCAGACCTTTACCTTTTCCGCTGATCACTTCCCAACTTCTCAGTTCATTCCCCCTCCCACCTGGCTTCACCTGTCACCTAGTTTAATTTACCCCACCGCCCCTCTTCTTCAATTCCCCACTCTGACCTCTCACCTCTTCTCACCCTGGGTCCCCCTCCTCCTTCCCTTTCTCTTGTGGTCCTCTCTCCTCTCCTAACAGATTCCTTCCTCTCCAGTCCTTTACCTTTCCCACCCAACACCTCCCCCCTGGTGTCCCTCCACCTTCCCTTTCTCCCACGGTCCACTCTCCTCTCCGATCAGATTCCTTCCTCTCCAGCCCTTTACCTTTCCCACCCATCACCTCCCCGGTGTCCCTCCACCTTCCCTTTCTCCCACGGTCCACTCTCCTCTCCGATCAGATTCCTTCCTCTCCAGCCCTTTACCTTTCCCACCCATCACCTCCCCCTGGTGTCCCTCCACCTTCCCTTTCTCCCACGGTCCACTCTCCTCTCCGATCAGATTCCTTCCTCTCCAGCCCTTTACCTTTCCCACCCATCACCTCCCCCTGGTGTCCCTCCACCTTCCCCTTTCTCCCATGGTCCACTCTCCTCTCCGATCAGATTCCTTCCTCTCCAGCCTTTTACCTTTTCCTGCGCGCCTGGCTTCACCTGTCCCCTTCTGGCTATCCTCTGTGTGCCCTCTCCCTCCCCCGCCTTTTTATCCTGGCGTCATTCCTCTCCTCTTCCAGTCCTGAAGGAGGGGTCCCCCAACATCGGGAACATGCTCCCTGCCTCCAGCGTGTCCAATCCCTTAATAATCTTATATGTTTCAATCAGATCCCCTCTCAGCCTTCTAAATTCCAGTGTATACAACCCCAGTCGCTCCAATCTTTCAACATATGATAGTCCCGCCATCCCGGGAATTAACCTCGTGAACCTACGCCGCACTCCCTCAATGGCAAGAATGTCCTCCCTCAAAGAATGGTCCGGAATTCATCCAGTTCCAGCTCTGACTCCTTAACGCGGATTGTCAGAATCTGCAGCGGACGCACTTCTTGCAGTTGTAGCCGTCAGGGACACTGGAGATCTCCCTGCCTCGCCACACCCCGCAAGAGGAACATTCCGTTACCCCGCCTGGCATCTCGACCAGACTGAGCAGGTAGAAAGAAGGGAACACTAAAAACACTGCGTGGGGGGCAGGAGGGGTTGGAATATATATCGACAGCTTTTTTGTTTTCTCTCACTCAGGGCTCTCCGCGATGAAACCTCTCAGAGCTGAAGCCTCAGAGTCCCCACTTCAAACTCAGACACTCCAGCAAATACTGTATCAGTAATGGTCTCTGCTGCCCCTCCTCCTTCCCTCGAATCTCTTCTCCTATCAGAATCCTTCTTCTTCAGCAGTTTACCTCTTCCACCGATCACCTCCCAATTTCGTCCCCTCCCTCGCCTACCCACCCACCTTCCCCCTCATCTGGACTCACCTGTTGCCTGTCACCTTGTCCTCCTCCCCTTTCCCCACCCATCCACTTTCACACTCACCTGTCACCTGTCAGCATAAAAACACAATAAATATAAATACAGAATATAGGTTCTATACTTTGATTGTGTGTCCATAAAGTGACGGTGGGCACAGGAGTGTCTGTACATGAGATGACCATGACAGGAAATGATAAAGTAGTGGTGACTGGGGATGTGGAGGGGTGGGTCAGTGGGTTGATTGGGGGTGTGGAGGGGTGGGTCAGTGGGTGATTGGGGGTGCGGAGGGGTGGGTCGGTGGATGATTGGTGGTGCGGAGGGGTGGGTCGGTGGGTGATTGGTGGTGCGGAGGGGTGGGTCGGTGGGTGACTGGGGGTGCGGAGCGGTGGGTCGGTGGGTGATTGGGGGTGTGGAAGGGTGGGTCAGTGGGTGATTGGGGGTGTGGAGAGGTCGGTCAGTGGGTGATTGGGGGTGTAGAGGGGTGGATCAGTGGGTGATTGCGGGTGTCGAGGGGTGGGTCGCTGGGTGATTGGGGGTGTGGAGGGGTGGTTCGGTGGGTGATTGGGGGTGTGGAGGGGTGGATCGGTGGGTGATTGGGGGTGTGGAGGGGTGGGTCGGTGGGTGATTAGGTGTGTGGAGGGTTGGGTCAGTGGGTGATTGGGGGTGTGTGGAGGGGTGGGTCAGTGGGTGATCGGGGGTGTGGAGGGGTGCGTCAGTGGGTGATTGGGGGTGTGGAGGGGTGGGTCAGTGGGTGACTGGCGGTGTGGAGGGGTGGGTCAGTGGGTGATTGGCTGTGTGGAGGGGTGGGTCAGTGGGTGATTGGGTGTGTGAAGGGGTGGGTCAGGGGGTGATTGGGGGTGTGGAGGGGTGGGTCGGTGGGTGTTTGGGGGTGTGGAGGGGTGGGTCGGAGGGTGATTGGAGGTGTGGAGGGGTGGGTCGGTGGGTGATTGGGGGTGTGGAGGGGTGGGTCGGTGGGTGATTGGGGGTGTGGAGTGGTAGGTCAGTGGGTGATTGGGATTCTGGAGGGGTGGGTCGGTGGTTGATTGGGGGTGTGGAAGAGTGGGTCGGTGGGTGATCAGGGGTGTGGAGGGGTGGGTCGGTGTGCGGTTGGGGGTGTGGAGGGGTGGGTGGGTGGGTGTTTGGGGGTGTGGAGGGGTGGATCGGAGGGTGATTGGAGGTGTGGAGGGGTGGGTCGGTGGGTGATTGGGGGTGTGGAGGGGTGGGTCGGTGGGTGATTGGGGGTGTGGAGTGGTAGGTCAGTGGGTGATTGGGATTCTGGAGGGGTGGGTCGGTGGTTGATTGGGGGTGTGGAAGAGTGGGTCGGTGGGTGATCAGGGGTGTGGAGGGGTGGGTCGGTGTGCGGTTGGGGGTGTGGAGGGGTGGGTGGGTGGGTGATTGGGGGTGTGGAGGGGTGGGTCGGTGGGTGATTGGGGGTGCGGAGGGGTGGGTCGGTGGGTGATTGGGGGTGTGAAGGGGTGGGTCAGTGGGTGATCGGGGGTGTGGAGGGGGTGGGTCAGTGGGTGATCGGGGGTGCGGAGGGGTGGGTCACTAGGTTGATCGGGGGTGTGGAGGGGTGGGTCAATGGGTTGAGTGGGGGTGTGGAGGGGTGGGTCAGTGGGTGATCGGGGGGTGTGGAGGGGTGGGTCAATAGGTTGATCGGGGGTGTGGAGCGATGGGTCAATGGGTTGATTGGGGGTGTGGAGGGGTGGGTCAGTGGGTGATAGGGCGTGTGGAGGGGTGGGTCAGTGGGTGATTGGGGGTGTGGAGGGGTGGGCCCGTGGGTGATTGGGGGTGTGGAGGGGTGGGCCCGTGGGTGATTAGGTGTGTGGAGGGGTGGGTCAGTGGGTGATTGGGGGTGTGTGGAGGGGTGGGTCAGTGGGTGATTGGGGGTGTGGAGGGGTGGGTCAGTGGGTGATTGGGGGTGTGGAGGGGTGGGTCAGTGGGTGATTGGGTGTGTGAAGGGGTGGGTCAATGGGTGATTGGGGGTGTGGAGGGGTGGTTCGGTGGGTGTTTGGGGGTGTGGAGGGGTGGGTCGGTGGGTGATTGGAGGTGTGGAGGGGTGGGTCAGTGGGTGATTGGGATTGTGGAGGGGTGGGTCAGTGGTTGATTTTGGGTGTGGAAGGGTGGGTCGGTGGGTGATTGGGGGTGTGGAGGGGTGGGTCTCTGGGCGGTTGGGGGTGTGGAGGGGTGGGTCGGTGGGTGATTGGGGGTGTGGAGGGGTGGGTCAGTGCGTGATTCGGGGGTGTGGAGTGGTGGGTCGGTGGGTGATCGGGGGTGTGGAGGGGTGAGTCAGTGGGTTGATTGGGGGTGTGGAGGGGTGGGTCATTGGGTGATCGGGGGTGTGGAGGGGTGGCTCAGTGGGTGATCGGGGGTGTGGAGGGGTGGGTCAGTGGGTGATCGGGGGTGTGGAGCGGTAGGTCAGTGGGTGATTGGGGGTGTGGAGGGGTGGGTCAGTGGGTGATCGGGGGTGTGGAGGGGTGGGCCAGTGAGTGATTGGGGTATGGAGGGGTGGGTCGGTGGGCGGTTGGGGGTGTGGAGGGGTGGGTCGGTGGGTGATTGGGTGTGTGGAGGGGTGGGTCAGTGGGTGGTTGGGGGTGTGGAGGGGTGGGTCAGTGGGTGATTGTGGGTGTGGGGGATGGGTCAGTTGGTGATCGGGGATATGGAGGGGTGGGTCGGTGGGCGGTTGGGGGAGTGGAGGGGTGGGTCGGAGGGTGATCAGGGGAGTGGAGGGGTAGGTCGGTGGGTGATCGGGGGAGTGGAGGGGTGGGTCGGTGGGTGATCGGGGGTGTGGAGGGGTGGGTCAGAGGGTTATCGGGGGTGTGGAGGGGTGGGTCATTGGGTGATAGGGGGTGTGGAGGGGTGGGTCAGTGGGTGATTGGGGGTGTGGAAGGGTGGGTCAATGGGTTGATCGGGGGTGTGGAGGGGTGGGTCAGTGGGTGATCGGGGGTGTGGAGGGGTGGGTCAGTGGGTGATCGGGGTTGTGGAGGGGTGGGTCAATGGGTTGATCGGGGGGTGTCGAGGGGTGGGTCAATGGGTTGATCGGGGGTGTCGAGGGGTGGGTCAGTGGGTGATTCGGGGTGTGGAGGTGTGGGTCAGTGGGTGATTGGGGGTGTGGAGGGGGTGGGTCGGTGGGTGATTGGGGGTGTGGAGGGGTGGGTCGGTGGGTGATTGGGGGTGTGGAGGGGTGGGTCAGTGGGTGATTGGCGGTGTGGAGGGGTGGGTCGGTGGGTGATTGGCGGTGTGTAGGGTTGGGTCGGTGGGTGATTGGGGGTGTGGAGGGGTGGGTCGGTGGGTGATTGGGGGTGTGGAGCGGTGGGTCGGTGTGTGATTGGGGGTGTGGAGGAGTGGGTCAGTGGGTGATTGGGGGTGTGTGGAGGGGTGGGTCAGTGGGTGATTGGGGGTGTGGAGGGGTGGGTCAGTGGGTGATTGGGGGTGTGGAGGGGTGGGTCAGTGGGTTGATTGGGGGTGTGGAGGGGTGGGTCAGTGGGTGATTGGGGGTGCGGAGGGGTGGGTCGGTGGATGATTGTTGGTGCGGAGGGGTGGGTCGGTGGGTGATTGGTGGTGCGGAGGGGTGGGTCGGTGGGTGACTGGGGGTGCGGAGCGGTGGGTCGGTGGGTGATTGGGGGTGTGGAAGGGTGGGTTGGTGGGTGATTGGGGGTGTGGAGGGGTGCGTCAGTGGGTGATTGGGGGTGTGGAGAGGTCGGTCAGTGGGTGATTGGGGGTGTAGAGGGGTGGATCAGTGGGTGATTGCGGGTGTCGAGGGGTGGGTCGCTGGGTGATTGGGGGTGTGGACGGGTGGTTCGGTGGGTGATTGGGGGTGTGGAGGGGTGGATCGGTGGGTGATTGGGGGTGTGGAGGGGTGGGTCGGTGGGTGATTAGGTGTGTGGAGGGTTGGGTCAGTGGGTGATTGGGGGTGTGTGGAGGGGTGGGTCAGTGGGTGATCGGGGGTGTGGAGGGGTGCGTCAGTGGGTGATTGGGGGTGTGGAGGGGTGGGTCAGTGGGTGACTGGCGGTGTGGAGGGGTGGGTCAGTGGGTGATTGGCTGTGTGGAGGGGTGGGTCAGTGGGTGATTGGGTGTGTGAAGGGGTGGGTCAGTGGGTGATTGGGGGTGTGGAGGGGTGGGTCGGTGGGTGTTTGGGGGTGTGGAGGGGTGGGTCGGAGGGTGATTGGAGGTGTGGAGGGGTGGGTCGGTGGGTGATTGGGGGTGTGGTGGGGTGGGTCGGTGGGTGATTGGAGGTGTGGAGTGGTAGGTCAGTGGGTGATTGGGATTCTGGAGGGGTGGGTCGGTGGTTGATTGGGGGTGTGGAAGAGTGGGTCGGTGGGTGATCGGGGGTGTGGAGGGGTGGGTCGGTGTGCGGTTGGGGGTGTGGAGGGGTGGGTGGGTGGGTGATTGGGGGTGTGGAGGGGTGGGTCGGTGGGTGATTGGGGGTGTGGAGGGGTGGGTCGGTGGGTGATTGGGGGTGTGAAGGGGTGGGTCAGTGGGTGATCGGGGGTGTGGAGCGGTGGGTCAGAGGGTTATCGGGGGTGTGGAGGGGTGGGTCATTGGGTGATCGGGGGTGTGGAGGGGTGGGTCAGTGGGTGATCGGGGGTGTGGAGGGGTGGGTCAATGGGTTGATCGGAGGTGTGGAGGGGTGGGTCAGTGGGTGATCGGGGGTGTGGAGGGGTGGGTCAGTGGGTGATCGGGGTTGTGGAGGGGTGGGTCAATGGGTTGATCGGGGGTGTGGAGGGGTGGGTCAATGGGTTGATCGGGGGTGTCGAGGGGTGGGTCAGTGGGTGATTGGGGGTGTGGAGGTGTGGGTCAGTGGGTGATTGGGGGTGTGGAGGGGTGGGTCGGTGGGTGATTGGGGGTGTGGAGGGGTGGGTCGGTGGGTGATTGGGGGTGTGGAGGGGTGGGTCAGTGGGTGATTGGCGGTGTGGAGGGGTGGGTCGGTGGGTGATTGGCGGTGTGGTAGGGTTGGGTCGGTGGGTGATTGGGGGTGTGGAGGGGTGGGTCGGTGGGTGATTGGGGGTGTGGAGCGGTGGGTCGGTGTGTGATTGGGGGTGTGGAGGGGTGGGTCGGTGGGTGATTGGGTGTGTGGAGGGGTGGGTCAGTGGGTGATTGGGGGTGTGGAGGGGTGGGTCAGTGGGTTGATTGGGGGTGTGGAGGGGTGGGTCAGTGGGGTGATTGGGGGTGCGGAGGGGTGGGTCGGTGGATGTTTGTTGGTGCGGAGGGGTGGGTCGGTGGGTGATTGGTGGTGCGGAGAGGTGGGTCGGTGTGTGACTGGGGGTGCGGAGCGGTGGGTCGGTGGGTGATTGGGGGTGTGGAAGGGTGGGTTGGTGGGTGATTGGGGGTGTGTAGGGGTGGGTCAGTGGGTGATTGGGGGGTGTGGAGAGGTCGGTCAGTGGGTGATTGGGGGTGTAGAGGGGTGGATCAGTGGGTGATTGCGGGTGTCGAGGGGTGGGTCGCTGGGTGATTGGGGGTGTGGAGGGGTGGTTCGGTGGGTGATTGGGGGTGTGGAGGGGTGGATCGGTGGGTGATTGGGGGTGTGGAGGGGTGGGTCGGTGGGTGATTAGGTGTGTGGAGGGTTGGGTCAGTGGGTGATTGGGGGTGTGTGGAGGGGTGGGTCAGTGGGTGATCGGGGGTGTGAAGGGGTGGGTCAGTGGGTGATTGGGGGTGTGGAGGGGTGGGTCGGTGGGTGTTTGGGGGTGTGGAGGGGTGGGTCGGAGGGTGATTGGAGGTGTGGAGGGGTGGGTCGGTGGGTGATTGGGGGTGTGGAGGGGTGGGTCGGTGGGTGATTGGAGGTGTGGAGTGGTAGGTCAGTGGGTGATTGGGATTCTGGAGGGGTGGGTCGGTGGTTGATTGGGGGTGTGGAAGAGTGGGTCGGTGGGTGATCGGGGGTGTGGAGGGGTGGGTTGGTGTGCGGTTGGGGGTATGGAGGGGTGGGTGGGTGATTGGGGGTGTGGAGGGGTGGGTCGGTGGGTGATTGGGGGTGTGGAGGGGTGGGTCGGTGGGTGATTGGGGGTGTGAAGGGGTGGGTCAGTGGGTGATCGGGGGTGTGGAGGGGTGGGTCAGTGGGTGATCGGGGGTGCGGAGAGTTGGGTCACTAGGTTGATCGGGGGTGTGGAGGGGTGGGTCAATGGGTTGAGTGGTGGTGTGGAGGGGTGGGTCAGTGGGTGATCGGGGGTGTGGAGGGGTGGGTCAATAGGTTGATCGGGGGTGTGGAGCGATGGGTCAATGGGTTGATTGGGGGTGTGGAGGGGTGGGTCAGTGGGTGATCGGGCGTGTGGAGGGGTGGGTCAGTGGGTGATTGGGGGTGTGGAGGGGTGGGCCCGTGGGTGATTGGGGGTGTGGAGGGGTGGCCCGTGGGTGATTAGGGTGTGTGGAGGGGTGGGTCAGTGTGTGATTGGGGGTGTGTGGAGGGGTGGGTCAGTGGGTGATTGGGGGTGTGGAGGGGTGGGTCAGTTGGTGATTGGGGGTGTGGAGGGGTGGGTCAGTGGGTGATTGGGGGTGTGGAGGGGTGGGTCAGTGGGTGATTGGGGTGTGGAGGGGTGGTTCGGTGGGTGTTTGGGGGTGTGGAGGGGTGGGTCGGTGGGTGATTGGAGGTGTGGAGGGGTGGGTCAGTGGGTGATTGGGATTGTGGAGGGGTGGGTCAGTGGTTGATTTTGGGTGTGGAAGGGTGGGTCAGTGGGTGATCGGGGGTGTGGAGGGGTGGGGTCAGTGAGTGATTGGGGGTATGGACGGGTGGGTCGCTGGGCGGTTGGGGGTGTGGAGGGGTGGGTCGGTGGGTGATTGGGGTGTGGAGGGGTGGGTCTCTGGGCGGTTGGGGGTGTGGAGCGGTGGGTCGGTGGGTGATTGGGGGTGTGGAGGGGTGGGTCAGTGGGTGATCGGGGGTGTGGAGGGGTGGGTCAGTGCGTGATTGGGGGTGTGGAGGGGTGGGTCATTGGGTGATCGGGGGTGTGGAGGGGGTGGCTCAGTGGGTGATCGGGGGTGTGGAGGGGTGGGTCAGTGGGTGATCGGGGGGTGTGGAGCGGTAGGTCAGTGGGTGATTGGGGGTGTGGAGGGGTGGGTCAGTGGGTGATCGGGGGTGTGGAGGGGTGGGCCAGTGAGTGATTGGGGGTATGGAGGGGTGGGTCGGTGGGCGGTTGGGGGTGTGGAGGGGTGGGTCGGTGGGTGATTGGGTGTGTGGAGGGGTGGGTCAGTGGGTGGTTGGGGTGTGGAGGGGTGGGTCAGTGGATGATTGTGGGTCTGGAGGGTGGGTCAGTTGGTGATCGGGGATATGCAGGGGTGGGTCGGTGGGCGGTTGGGGGAGTGGAGGGGTGGGTCGGAGGGTGATCAGGGGAGTGGAGGGGTAGGTCGGTGGGTGATCGGGGGAGTGGAGGGGTGGGTCGGTGGGTGATCGGGGGTGTGGAGGGGTGGGTCAGAGGGTTATCGGGGGTGTGGAGGGGTGGGTCATTGGGTGATCGGGGGTGTGGAGGGGTGGGTCAGTGGGTGATTGGGGGTGTGGAGGGGTGGGTCAATGGGTTGATCGGGGGTGTGGAGGGGTGGGTCAGTGGGTGATCGGGGGTGTGGAGGGGTGGGTCAGTGGAGTGATCGGGGTTGTGGAGGGGGTGGGTCAATGGGTTGATCGGGGGTGTGGAGGGGTGGGTCAATGGGTTGATCGGGGGTGTCGAGGGGTGGGTCAGTGGGTGATTGGGGGTGTGGAGGTGTGGGTCAGTGGGTGATTGGGGGTGTGGAGAGGTGGGTCGGTGGGTGATTGGGGGTGTGGAGGGGTGGGTCGGTGGGTGATTGGTGGTGTGGAGGGGTGGGTCAGTGGGTGATTGGCGGTGTGGAGGGGTGGGTCGGTGGGTGATTGGGGGTGTGTAGGGTTGGGTCGGTGGGTGATTGGGGGTGTGGAGGGGTGGGTCGGTGGGTGATTGGGGGTGTGGAGCGGTGGGTCGGTGTGTGATTGGGGGTGTGGAGGGGTGGGTCGGTGGGTGATTGGGTGTGTGGAGGGGTGGGTCAGTGGGTGATTGGGGGTGTGGAGGGGTGGGTCATTTGGTGATTGGGGGTGTGGAGGGGTGGGTCAGTGGGTAATTGGGGGTGTGGAGGGGTGGGATAGTGGGTGATTGGGGGTGTGGAGGGGTGTGTTGGTGGGTGTTTGCGGGTGTGGAGGGGTGGGTCGGTGGGTGATTGGAGGTGTGGAGGGGTGGGTCAGTGGGTGATTGGGGGTGTGAAGGGGTGGGTCAGTGGTGATTGGGGGTGTGGAGTGGTGGGTCAGTGGGTGATCGTGGGTGTGGAGGGGTGGGTCAGTGGGTGATCGGGGTTGTGGAGGGGTGGGTCAATGGGTTGATCGGGGGTGTGGAGGGGTGGGTCAATGGGTTGATCGGGGGTGTCGAGGGGTGGGTCAGTGGGTGATTGGGGGTGTGGAGGTGTGGGTCAGTGGGTGATTGGGATTGTGGAGGGGTGGGTCAGTGGTTGAGTGGGGGTGTGGAGGGGTGGGTCGGTGGGTGATTGGGGGTGTGGAGGGGTGTGTCAGTGGGTGATTGGCGGTGTGGAGGGGTGGGGTCGGTGGGTGATTGGCGGTGTGTAGGGTTGGGTCGGTGGGTGATTGGGGTGTGGTGGGGTGGGTCGGTGGGTGATTGGGGGTGTGGAGCGGTGGGTCGGTGTGTGATTGGGGGTGTGGAGGGGTGGGTCGGTGGGTGATTGGTGGGTGATTGGGTGTGTGGAGGGGTGGGTCAGTGGGTGATTGGGGGTGTGGAGGGGTGGGTCAGTGGGTTGATTGTGGGTGTGGAGGGGTGGGTCAGTGGGTGATTGGGGGTGCGGAGGGGTGGGTCGGTGGATGATTGGTGGTGCGGAGGGGTGGGTCAGAGGGTGATTGGTGGTGCGGAGGGGTGGGTCGGTGGGTGACTGGGGGTGCGGAGCGGTGGGTCGGTGGGTGATTGGGGGTGTGGAAGGGTGGGTTGGTGGGTGATTGGGGGTGTGGAGGGGTGGGTCAGTGGGTGATTGGGGGTGTGGAGAGGTCGGTCAGTGGGTGATTGGGGGTGTAGAGGGGTGGATCAGTGGGTGATTGCGGGTGTCGAGGGGTGGGTCGCTGGGTGATTGGGGGTGTGGAGGGGTTGTTCGGTGGGTGATTGGGGGTGTGCAGGGGTGGATCGGTGGGTGATTGGGGGTGTGGAGGGGTGGGTCGGTGGGTGATTAGGTGTGTGGAGGGTTGGGTCAGTGGGTGATAGGGGGTGTGTGGAGGGGTGGGTCAGTGGGTGATCGGGGGTGTGGAGGGGTGCGTCAGTGGGTGATCGGGGGTGTGGAGGGGTGCGTCAGTGGGTGATCGGGGGTGTGGAGGGGTGGGTCGGTGTGCGGTTGGGGGTGTGGAGGGGTGGGTGGGTGGGTGATTGGGGGTGTGGAGGGGTGGGTCGGTGGGTGATTGGGGGTGTGGAGGGGTGGGTCGGTGGGTGATTGGGGGTGTGGAGGGGGTGGGTCGGTGGGTGATTGGGGGTGTGAAGGGGGTGGGTCAGTGGGTGATCGGGGGTGTGGAGGGGTGGGTCAGTGGGTGATCGGGGGTGCGGAGAGTTGGGTCACTAGGTTGATCGGGAGTGTGGAGGGGTGGGTCAATGGGTTGAGTGGGGGTGTGGAGGGGTGGGTCAGTGGGTGATCGGGGGTGTGGAGGGGTGTGTCAATAGGTTGATCGGGGGTGTGGAGCGATGGGTCAATGGGTTGATTGGGGGTGTGGAGGGGTGGGTCAGTGGGTGATCGGGCGTGTGGAGGGGTGGGTCAGTGGGTGATTGGGGGTGTGGAGGGGTGGGCCCGTGGGTGATTGGGGGTGTGGAGGGGTGGGCCCGTGGGTGATTAGGTGTGTGGAGGGGTGGGTCAGTGGGTGATTGGGGGTGTGTGGAGGGGTGGGTCAGTGGGTGATTGGGGGTGTGGAGGGGTGGGTCAGTTGGTGATTGGGGGTGTGGAGGGGTGGGTCAGTGGGTGATTGGGGGTGTGGAGGGGTGGGTCAGTGGGTGATTGGGTGTGTGAAAGGGGTGGGTCAATGGGTGATTGGGGGTGTGGAGGGGTGGTTCGGTGGGTGTTTGGGGGTGTGGAGGGGTGGATCGGTGGGTGATTGGAGGTGTGGAGGGGTGGGTCAGTGGGTGATTGGGATTGTGGAGGGGTGGGTCAGTGGTTGATTTTGGGTGTGGAAGGGTGGGTCAGTGGGTGATCGGGGGTGTGGAGGGGGTGGGTCAGTGAGTGATTGGGGGTATGGACGGGTGGGTCGCTGGGCGGTTGGGGGTGTGGAGGGGTGGGTCGGTGGGTGATTGGGGGTGTGGAGGGGTGGGTCTCTGGGCGGTTGGGGGTGTGGAGGGGTGGGTCGGTGGGTGACTGGGGGTGTGGAGGGGTGGGTCAGTGGGTGATCGGGGGTGTGGAGGGGTGGGTCAGTGCGTGATTGGGGGTGTGGAGTGGTGGGTCGGTGGGTGATCGGGGGTGTGGAGGGGTGAGTCAGTGGGTTGATTGGGGGGTGTGGAGGGGTGGGTCATTGGGTGATCGGGGGTGTGGAGGGGTGGCTCAGTGGGTGATCGGGGTGTGGAGGGGTGGGCCAGTGAGTGATTGGGGGTATGGAGGGGTGGGTCGGTGGGCGGTTGGGGGTGTGGAGTGGTGGGTCGGTGGGTGATTGGGTGTGTGGAGGGGTGGGTCAGTGGGTGATTGGGGGTGTGATGGGGTGGGTCAGTGGGTGATTGGGGTTGTGGAGGGGTGGGTCAGTGGGTGATTGGGGTATGGAGGGGTGGGTCGGTGGGCGGTTGGGGGTGTGGAGGGGTGGGTCAGTGGGTGGTTGGGGGTGTGGAGGGGTGGGTCAGTGGATGATTGTGGGTCTGGAGGGTGGGTCAGTTGGTGATCGGGGATATGCAGGGGTGGGTCGGTGGGCGGTTG
Organism: Mobula birostris; assembly: GCF_030028105.1. Classification (NCBI taxonomy): domain Eukaryota; kingdom Metazoa; phylum Chordata; class Chondrichthyes; order Myliobatiformes; family Myliobatidae; genus Mobula; species Mobula birostris. The sequence continues at coordinate 4,949,281 of NC_092402.1, forward strand.
GGGGAGTGGAGGGGTGGGTCGGAGGGTGATCAGGGGAGTGGAGGGGTAGGTCGGTGGGTGATCGGGGGAGTGGAGGGGTGGGTCGGTGGGTGATCGGGGGTGTGGAGGGGTGGGTCAGAGGGTTATCGGGGGTGTGGAGGGGTGGGTCATTGGGTGATCGGGGGTGTGGAGGGGTGGGTCAGTGGGTGATTGGGGGTGTGGAGGGGTGGGTCAATGGGTTGATCGGGGGTGTGGAGGGGTGGGTCAGTGGGTGATCGGGGGGTGTGGAGGGGTGGGTCAGTGGGTGATCGGGGTTGTGGAGGGGTGGGTCAATGGGTTGATCGGGGGTGTGGAGGGGTGGGTCAATGGGTTGATCGGGGGTGTCGAGGGGTGGGTCAGTGGGTGATTGGGGGTGTGGAGGTGTGGGTCAGTGGGTGATTGGGGGTGTGGAGAGGTGGGTCGGTGGGTGATTGGGGGTGTGGAGGGGTGGGTCGGTGGGTGATTGGTGGTGTGGAGGGGTGGGTCAGTGGGTGATTGGCGGTGTGGAGGGGTGGGTCGGTGGGTGATTGGGGGTGTGTAGGGTTGGGTCGGTGGGTGATTGGGGGTGTGGAGGGGTGGGTCGGTGGGTGATTGGGAGTGTGGAGCGGTGGGTCGGTGTGTGATTGGGGGTGTGGAGGGGTGGGTCGGTGGGTGATTGGGTGTGTGGAGGGGTGGGTCAGTGGGTGATTGGGGGTGTGGAGGGGTGGGTCATTTGGTGATTGGGGGTGTGGAGGGGTGGGTCAGTGGGTAATTGGGGGTGTGGAGGGGTGAGATAGTGGGTGATTGGGTGTGTGGAGGGGTGGGTGAGTGGGTGATTGGGGGTGTGGAGGGGTGGGTCAGTGGGTGATTGGGGGTGTGGAGGGGTGGGTCAGTGGGTGATCGGGGGTGTGGAGGGGTGGGTCGGTGGGTGATTGGGGGTGTGGAGGGGTGGGTCGGTGGGTGATTGGGGGTGTGGAGGGGTGGGTCAGTGGGTGTTGGGGGTGTGGAGGGATGGGTCAGTGGGTGATTGGGGGTGTGGAGGGGTGGGTCAGTGGGTGATTGGGGGTGTGGAGGGTGGGTCAGTGGGTGATTGGGGGTGTGGAGGGGTGGGTCAGTGGGTGATTGGGGGTGTGGAGGGGTGTGTTGGTGGGTGTTTGCGAGGTGTGGAGGGGTGGGTCAGTGGGTGATTGGGGGTGTGAAGGGGTGGGTCAGTGGGTGATTGGGGGTGTGGAGTGGTAGGTCAGTGGGTGATCGTGGGTGTGGAGGGGTGGGTCAGTGGGTGATCGGGGTTGTGGAGGGGTGGGTCAATGGGTTGATCGGGGGTGTGGAGGGGTGGGTCAATGGGTTGATCGGGGGTGTCGAGGGGTGGGTCAGTGGGTGATTGGGGGTGTGGAGGTGTGGGTCAGTGGGTGATTGGGATTGTGGAGGGGTGGGTCAGTGGTTGAGTGGGGGTGTGGAGGGGTGGGTCGGTGGGTGATTGGGGTGTGGAGGGGTGTGTCAGTGGGTGATTGGCGGTGTGGAGGGGTGGGTCGGTGGGTGATTGGCGGTGTGTAGGGTTGGGTCGGTGGGTGATTGGGGGTGTGGTGGGGTGGGTCGGTGGGTGATTGGGGGTGTGGAGCGGTGGGTCGGTGTGTGATTGGGGGTGTGGAGGGGTGGGTCGGTGGGTGATTGGGTGTGTGGAGGGGTGGGTCAGTGGGTGATTGGGGTGTGGAGGGGTGGGTCAGTGGGTTGATTGTGGGTGTGGAGGGGTGGGTCAGTGGGTGATTGGGGGTGCGGAGGGGTGGGTCGGTGGATGATTGGTGGTGCGGAGGGGTGGGTCAGAGGGTGATTGGTGGTGCGGAGGGGTGGGTCGGTGGGTGACTGGGGTGCGGAGCGGTGGGTCGGTGGGTGATTGGGGGTGTGGAAGGGTGGGTTGGTGGGTGATTGGGGGTGTGGAGGGGTGGGTCAGTGGGTGATTGGGGGTGTGGAGAGGTCGGTCAGTGGGTGATTGGGGGTGTAGAGGGGTGGATCAGTGGGTGATTGCGGGTGTCGAGGGGTGGGTCGCTGGGTGATTGGGGGTGTGGAGGGGTTGTTCGGTGGGTGATTGGGGGTGTGCAGGGGTGGATCGGTGGGTGATTGGGGGTGTGGAGGGGTGGGTCGGTGGGTGATTAGGTGTGTGGAGGTTGGGTCAGTGGGTGATAGGGGTGTGTGGAGGGGTGGGTCAGTGGGTGATCGGGGGTGTGGAGGGGTGCGTCAGTGGGTGATCGGGGGTGTGGAGGGTGCGTCAGTGGGTGATCGGGGGTGTGGAGGGGTGGGTCGGTGTGCGGTTGGGGTGTGGAGGGGTGGGTGGGTGGGTGATTGGGGGTGTGGAGGGGTGGGTCGGTGGGTGATTGGGGGTGTGGAGGGGTGGGTCGGTGGGTGATTGGGGGTGTGGAGGGGTGGGTCGGTGGGTGATTGGGGGTGTGAAGGGGTGGGTCAGTGGGTGATCGGGGGTGTGGAGGGTGGGTCAGTGGGTGATCGGGGGTGCGGAGAGTTGGGTCACTAGGTTGATCGGAGTGTGGAGGGGTGGGTCAATGGGTTGAGTGGGGGTGTGGAGGGGTGGGTCAGTGGGTGATCGGGGTGTGGAGGGGTGTGTCAATAGGTTGATCGGGGGTGTGGAGCGATGGGTCAATGGGTTGATTGGGGGTGTGGAGGGGTGGGTCAGTGGGTGATCGGGCGTGTGGAGGGGTGGGTCAGTGGGTGATTGGGGGTGTGGAGGGTGGCCCGTGGGTGATTGGGGGTGTGGAGGGGTGGGCCCGTGGGTGATTAGGTGTGTGGAGGGGTGGGTCAGTGGGTGATTGGGGGTGTGTGGAGGGGTGGGTCAGTGGGTGATTGGGGGTGTGGAGGGGTGGGTCAGTTGGTGATTGGGGGTGTGGAGGGGTGGGTCAGTGGGTGATTGGGGGTGTGGAGGGGTGGGTCAGTGGGTGATTGGGTGTGTGAAGGGGTGGGTCAATGGGTGATTGGGGGTGTGGAGGGGTGGTTCGGTGGGTGTTTGGGGGTGTGGAGGGGTGGATCGGTGGGTGATTGGAGGTGTGGAGGGGTGGGTCAGTGGGTGATTGGGATTGTGGAGGGGTGGGTCAGTGGTTGATTTTGGGTGTGGAAGGTGGGTCAGTGGGTGATCGGGGGTGTGGAGGGTGGGTCAGTGAGTGATTGGGTGAGTGATTGGGGGTATGGACGGGTGGGTCGCTGGGCGGTTGGGGGTGTGGAGGGGTGGGTCGGTGGGTGATTGGGGGTGTGGAGGGGTGGGTCTCTGGGCGGTTGGGGGTGTGGAGGGGTGGGTCGGTGGGTGACTGGGGGTGTGGAGGGGTGGGTCAGTGGGTGATCGGGGGTGTGGAGGGGTGGGTCAGTGCGTGATTGGGGGTGTGGAGTGGTGGGTCGGTGGGTGATCGGGGGTGTGGAGGGGTGAGTCAGTGGGTTGATTGGGGGTGTGGAGGGGTGGGTCATTGGGTGATCGGGGGTGTGGAGGGGTGGCTCAGTGGGTGATCGGGGGTGTGGAGGGGTGGGCCAGTGAGTGATTGGGGGTATGGAGGGGTGGGTCGGTGGGCGGTTGGGGGTGTGGAGTGGTGGGTCGGTGGGTGATTGGGTGTGTGGAGGGGTGGGTCAGTGGGTGATTGGGGGTGTGATGGGGTGGGTCAGTGGGTGATTGGGGTTGTGGAGGGGTGGGTCAGTGGGTGATTGGGGTATGGAGGGGTGGGTCGGTGGGCGGTTGGGGGTGTGGAGGGGTGGGTCGGTGGGTGATTGGGTGTGTGGAGGGGTGGGTCAGTGGGTGGTTGGGGGTGTGGAGGGGTGGGTCAGTGGGTGATTGTGGGTCTGGGGGGTGGGTCAGTTGGTGATCGGGGATATGGAGGGGTGGGTCGGTGGGCGGTTGGGGGAGTGGAGGGGTGGGTCGGAGGGTGATCAGGGGAGTGGAGGGGTAGGTCGGTGGGTGATCGGGGGAGTGGAGGGGTGGGTCGGTGGGTGATCGGGGGTGTGGAGGGGTGGGTCAGAGGGTTATCGGGGGTGTGGAGGGGTGGGTCATTGGGTGATCGGGGGTGTGGAGGGGTGGGTCAGTGGGTGATTGGGGGTGTGGAGGGGTGGATCAATGGGTTGATCGGGGGTGTGGAGGGGTGGGTCAGTGGGTGATCGGGGGTGTGGAGGGGTGGGTCAGTGGGTGATCGGGGTTGTGGAGGGGTGGGTCAATGGGTTGATCGGGGGTGTGGAGGGGTGGGTCAATGGGTTGATCGGGGGTGTCGAGGGGTGGGTCAGTGGGTGATTGGGGGTGTGGAGGTGTGGGTCAGTGGGTGATTGGGGGTGTGGAGGGGTGGGTCGGTGGGTGATTGGGGGTGTGGAGGGGTGGGTCGGTGGGTGATTGGGGTGTGGAGGGGTGGGTCAGTGGGTGATTGGCGGTGTGGAGGGGTGGGTCGGTGGGTGATTGGGGGTGTGTAGGGTTGGGTCGGTGGGTGATTGGGGGTGTGGAGGGGTGGGTCGGTGGGTGATTGGGGGTGTGGAGCGGTGGGTCGGTGTGTGATTGGGGGTGTGGAGGGGTGGGTCGGTGGGTGATTGGGTGTGTGGAGGGGTGGGTCAGTGGGTGATTGGGGGTGTGGAGGGGTGGGTCAGTGGGTGATTGGGGGTGTGGAGGGGTGGGTCAGTTGGTGATTGGGGGTGTGGAGGGGTGGGTCAGTGGGTAATTGGGGGTGTGGAGGGGTGGGATAGTGGGTGATTGGGGGTGTGGAGGGGTGGGTTGGTGGGTGTTTGCGGGTGTGGAGGGGTGGGTCGGTGGGTGATTGGAGGTGTGGAGGGGTGGGTCAGTGGGTGATTGGGGGTGTGAAGGGGTGGGTCAGTGGGTGATTGGGGGTGTGGTGTGGTGGGTCAGTGGGTGATTGGGGGTGTGGTGGGGTGGGTCAGTGGGTGATTGGGATTGTGGAGGGGTGGGTCAGTGGTTGAGTGGGGGTGTGGAGGGGTGGGTCAGAGGTTGATTGGGGGTGTGGAAGGGTGGGTCAGTGGGTGATCGGGGGTGTGGAAGGGTGGGTCAGTGGGTGATCGGGGGTGTGGAGGGGTGGGTCAGTGGGTGATTGGGGGAATGGAGGGGTGGGTCGTTGGGCGGTTGGGGGTGTGGAGGGGTGGGTCGGTGGGTGATTGGGGTTGTGGAGAGGTGGGTCAGTGGGTGATTGGTGGTGCGGAGGGGTGGGTCGGTGGGTGATTGGGTGTGTGGAGGAGTGGGTCAGTGGGTGATTGGGGGTGTGGAGGGGTGGGTCAGTGGGTGATTTGGGGTGTGGAGGAGTGGGTCAGTGGGTGATTGGAGTTGTGTGGAGGGGTGGGTCAGTGGGTGATTGGCGGTGTGGAGGGGTAGGTCGGTGGGTGATTGGGGGTGTGGAGGGGGGGGTCAGTGGGTGATTGGGGGTGTGGAGGGGTGGGTCAGTGGGTGATTGGGTGTGTGGAGGGGTGGGTCAGTGGGTGATCGGGGTGTGGAGGGGTGGGTCAATGGGTTGATCGGGGGTGTGGAGGGGTGGGTCAGTGTGTGATCGGGGGTGTGGAGGGGTGGGTCAGTGGGTGATCGGGGGTGTGGAGGGGTGGGTCAGTGGGTGATCGGGTTGTGGAGGGGTGGGTCAATGGGTTGATCGGGGGTGTGGAGGGGTGGGTCAATGGGTTGATTGGGGGTGTGGAGGGGTGGGTCAGTGGGTGATTGGGGTTGTGGAGGGGTGGGTCAATGGGTTGATTGGGGGTGTGGAGGGGTGGGTCAGTGGGTGATCGGGGGTGTGGAGGGGTGGGTCAGTGGGTGATCGGGGGTGTGGAGGGGTGGGTCAGTGGGTGATCGGGGGTGTGGAGGGGTGGGTCAGTGGGTGATTGGGGGTGTGGAAGGGTGGGTCAGTGGGTGATTGGGGGTGTGGAGGGGTGGGTCAGTGGGTGATTGGGGGTGTGGAGGGGTGGGCCAGTGGGTGATTGGGGGTGTGGAGGGGTGGGTCAGTGGGTGATTGGGGGTGTGGAGGCGTGGGTCAGTGGGTGATCGGGTGTGTGGAGGGGTGGGTCAATGGGTTGATCGGGGGTGTGGAGGGGTGGGTCAATGGGTTGTTTGGGGGTATGGAGGGGTGGGTCTGTGGGTGATCAGGGGTGTGGAGAGGTGGGTCAGTGGGTGATTGGGGGTGTGGAGGGGTGGGTCAGTGGGTGATTGGGGGTGTGGAGGGTTGCGTCGGTGGGTGATTAGGTGTGTGGAGGGGTGGGTCAGTGGGTGATTGGGGGTGTGGAGGGGTGGGTCGGTGGGTGATTGGGGGTGTGGAGGGGTGGGTCAGTGGGTGATTGGCTGTGTGGAGGGGTGGGTCAGTGGGTGATTGGGTGTGTGAAGGGGTGTGTCAGTGGGTGACTGGGGGTGTGGAGGGGTGCGTCAGTGGGTGATTGGGGGTGTGGAGGGGTGGGTTGGTGGGTGATTGGGGGTGTGGAGGGGTGGGTGAGTGGTTGATTGGGGGTGTGGAGGGGTGGGTCAGTGGGTGATCGTGGGTGTGGAGGGGTGGGTCAATGGGTTGATCGGGGGTGTGGAGGGGTGGGTCAGTGGGTGATCGGGGGGGTGTGGAGGGGTAGGTCAGTGGGTGATCGGGGTTGTGGAGGGGTGGGTCAATGTGTTGATCGGGGGTGTGGAGGGGTGGGTCAATGGGTTGATCGGGGGTGTGGAGGGGTGAGTCAGTGGGTGATTGGAGGTGTGTGGAGGGGTGGGTCAGTGGGTGATTGGGGGTGTGGAGGGGTGGGTCAGTTGGTGATTCGGGGTGTGGAGGGGTGGGTCAGTGGGTAATTGGGGGTGTGGAGGGGTGGGATAGTGGGTGATTGGGGGTGTGGAGGGGTGGGTTGGTGGGTGTTTGCGGGTGTGGAGGGGTGGGTCGGTGGGTGATTGGAGGTGTGGAGGGGTGGGTCAGTGGGTGATTGGAGGTGTGAAGGGGTGGGTCAGTGGGTGATTGGGGGTGTGGAGTGGTGGGTCAGTGGGTGATTGGGGGTGTGGTGGGGTGGGTCAGTGGGTGATTGGGATTGTGGAGGGGTGGGTCAGTGGTTGATTGGGGGTGTGGAGGGGTGGGTCAGTGGTTGATTGGGGGTGTGGAAGGGTGGGTCAGTGGGTGATCGGGGGTGTGGAAGGGTGGGTCAGTGGGTGATCGGGGGTGTGGAAGGGTGGGTCAGTGGGTGATTGGGGGTATGGAGGGGTGGGTCGTTGGGCGGTTGGGGGTGTGGAGGGGTGGGTCGGTGGGCGATTGGGGGTGTGGAGGGGTGGGTCGTTGGGCGGTTGGGGGTGTGGAGGGCTGGGTCGGTGGGTGATCGGGGGTGTGGAGGGGTGGGTCAGTGGGTGATCGGGGGTGTGGAGGGGTGGGTCAGTGGGTGATTTGGGTTGTGGAGGAGTGGGTCAGTGGGTGATTTGGGGTGTGGAGGAGTGGGTCAGTGGGTGATTGGGGGTGTGGAGGGGTGGGTCAGTGGGTGATTTGGGGTGTGGAGGAGTGGGTCAATGGGTGATTGGGGGTGTGGAGAGGTGGGTCAGTGGGTGATTGGGGGTGTGGAGGGGTGGGTCGGTGGGTGATTGGGTGTGTGGAGGAGTGGGTCAGTGGGTGATTGGGGGTGTGGAGGGGTGGGTCAGTGGGTGATTTGGGGTGTGGAGGAGTGGGTCAGTGGGTGATTGGAGTTGTGTGGAGGGGTGGGTCAGTGGGTGATTGGCGGTGTGGAGGGGTAGGTCGGTGGGTGATTGGGGGTGTGGAGGGGGGGTCAGTGGGTGATTGGGGGTGTGGAGGGGTGGGTCGTTGGGCGGTTGGGGGTGTGGAGGGCTGGGTCGGTGGGTGATTGGGGGTGTGGAGGGGTGGGTCAGTGGGTGATCGGGGGTGTGGAGGGGTGGGTCAGTGGGTGATTGGGGGTGTGGAGGGGTGGGTCAGTGGGTGATTTGGGGTGTGGAGGAGTGGGTCAGTGGGTGATTGGGGGTGTGGAGAGGTGGGTCAGTGGGTGATTGGGGGTGTGGTGGGGTGGGTCGGTGGGTGATTGGGTGTGTGGAGGAGTGGGTCAGTGGGTGATTGGGGGTGTGGAGGGGTGGGTCAGTGGGTGATTGGCGGTGTGGAGGGGTAGGTCGGTGGGTGATTGGGGGTGTGGAGGGGGGGTCAGTGGGTGATTGGGGGTGTGGAGGGGTGGGTCAGTGGGTGATTGGGTGTGTGGAGGGGTGGGTCAGTGGGTGATTGGCGGTGTGGAGGGGTAGGTCGGTGGGTGATTGGGGGTGTGGAGGGGGGGGTCAGTGGGTGATTGGGGGTGTGGAGGGGTGGGTCAGTGGGTGATTGGGTGTGTGGAGAGGTGGGTCAGTGGGTGATTGGCGGTGTGGAGGGGTAGGTCGGTGGGTGATTGGGGGTGTGGAGGGGGGTGTCAGTGGGTTATTGGGGGTGTGGAGGGGTGGGTCAGTGGGTGATTAGGGGTGTGGAGGGGTGGGTCAGTGGGTGATTGGTGGTGTGGAGGGGTGGGTCTCAATGTGGCCTCATTCCAACTGATGCTCATGCTCCTGACGTCAGGGGTGGTGTTTCACCAGAGTGGCCACAGCTAGCAGCCGGCTGAACCCCAGACCCCCCCCCCCCCGAGTTTGTATCACCATCCCCCTGGTTTGGCTTGTCCCCTCACTCACCTCCTCGTGGTTCTTCTTGAGGTACGTCTGCTCCTCCTTCATCGCTTCGATCTGGGACTCCAGGTCGGACCGGGTGACCGTCAGTTCGTCGAGGACTTTACGCAGGCTGCTGATGTCCATCTCCACCCCGCGCCTGATGGCCAGCTCCGATTCATACCTGCAGGGTGGGCGAAGGAAGAGAGAAGAGCGGTTTCGTCGTGGGCCACCTCCAATCACAGTCCCTGATCTGTCCCGTCCCGCCCAGCCATTGGCTGTCTTTTCAGTCACCTGACAGTGGGCCGTAACTTACCTCTAACCAATCAAACTGAGCTTTTTTTTTTAAAGAGGTCAATTTTAAGACCAGAAGACCATAAGACAAAGGAGCAAAAGTCCGTCATTCGGCCCATCGAGTCTGCTCCACCATTTTGTCATGAGCTGATCCATTCTCCCATTTAGTCCCACTCCCCTGCCTTCTCACCATAACCTTTGATGCCCTGGCTGCTCAGATACCTATCAATCTCTGCCTTAAATACACCCAATGACTTGGCCTCCACTGCTGCCCGTGGCAACAATTCCATAGATTCACCACCCTCTGACTAAAAAAATGTCTTCACATTTCTGTTCTGAATGGGCGCCCTTCAATCCTTAAGTCATGCGCTCGCGTACTAGACTCCCCCATCATGGGAAACAACTTTGCCACATCCACTCTGTCCATGCCTTTTAACATTCGAAATGTTTCTATGAGGTCCCCCCCCCCATTCTTCTAAACTCCAAGGAATACAGTCCAAGAGCGGACAAACGTTCCTCACATGTTAACCCTCTCATTCCCGGAATCATTCTAGTGATTCTTCTCTGTACCCTCTCCAACGTCAGCACATCCTTTCTTAAATAAGGAGACCAAAACTGCCCACAGTTAAAATAAGGAGACCAAAACTGCCCACAGTATAACTGCACACAATATTGGGGCAAACTCGATATTGGGGGATGAAGTATAAGGTAGCTAAGTGTACGGACATGGACTTCGGAAGAAGGAACAAAGACCTATGGAAGCTGGCTGGTGGCGTAGTGGCATCCGCACCGGACTTTGGGGCGAATGGTCTCCAGTTCGAATCCGGCCGGCTCCCTGCGCGCTTTCCGTCCGTTCTGGGTCGGGCTTCGAGCTGGAAAACTCAGCCTCGTAAAGCGGAGCAGGCGCGAGAGAAATGGCAAGGGCTGCCGCCCGATGTGGTGGTGAGAAAGTTCAAAGATCCGAGGCGCAGAAGAGATTTGGGACTCCTGGCCCAGGATCCCCTGAGAGGTTTAACTTGCCGCTTAAGCCGACGGCGGGGGAAGCCAAATGGTGGAGGAACTCAGCAGGCCGGGAAATGTGTAAACAGTTGGACGTGACGGGGTTCATCAGAAAATCAAGCTCGTCGCGTTGGCTCCCAGCATATAAGCGTTCAGTAACGCAGGGGTGTACTGGGGCGCCCAGGGAAGGGTCGCACCTCAGGTGAGGGGGCTTGTCGTGTCTGTTCCGGGGGGCAGCTCACTCGCCTTCGGTCCCCGCCGGACACTCAGCCCTCACCGGCGGCTCCAAGTCGCCGCTCGCACGCGACAGCGGAGAGCTATGTTTTGGGGGGGTCACCCACGCCAAACAGGTCAAAGGGTAGACCACTGGACCTCCAGGTTTGGGGTGGGGCCAGGGATAACAACCCTGGCCAGTCAAACAAGACTGTTACAGAAACAGCAATAAAGGATCCCTCTGCGTATGAGTGTGATGGTATCCCTGAGTCTCCACCCGGGACTTGCGTGACTGTCGGTGGTGAAAACCCGAGACGAAGCTAGCGACACGATGAAGGAAACCCTGAACTCTGCCAGAGATGGAGGACCTTCATTGCTACCCTAAACACCAACGGCGTAACGGACCGTAAGTATACAAGAGAAAGAGTGTTGGCGTTGGGGAGAGCCCAGAGGTGAATGTACTGTATGATGTAATTCCCACTGATGTTGCCGTTGTGGACCTTTGGAAGAAAAGTAATATTAAACCGGTAAATGTGTACGTAGTGTGTTGTCGTTACCTGTAGGAAGAGACGGTGAAAGGTTTCGCATGCATTACAACAGTGCTTGGAGGTAGTCCAGGGGAAAACAGAATAGAGTGTGGCAGTCACTGAGGGAGTGCAGTGCAGGCAGGCAACAAGGTGCAAGGTTGTAACCAGGTCGATCGTGAAGACCTGAGATGAAGGGTCCTTGAAAGGGGGGTCCGTAGGTTGTGGGAACGGTTATGTGATGGAATGAGTGAAGTTGAGTGAAGTTACCCCTTCTGTAACCTCAGTTATCCGCTGATAGTTGAGGGGTAATAATTGTTCCTGAACCTGGTGGTGTGGGTCCTGAGGCTCCTGTACCTCCTTCCTGATGGTTGAGGGGTAATAACTGTCCCTGAACCTGGTGATGTGGATCCTGCAGCTCCTGTACCTCCCTCCTGATGGTTGAGGGGTAATAACTGTCCCTGAACCTGGTGATGTGGATCCTGCAGCTCCTGTACCTCCTTCCTGATGGTTGAGGGGTAATAACTGTTCCTGAACCTGGTGGTGTGGCACCTGAGGCTCCTGTACCTCCTTCCTGATGGTTGAGGGGTAATAACTGTTCCTGAACCTGGTGGTGTGGGCCCTGAGGCTCCTATACCTTCTTCCTGATGGTTGAGGGGTAATAACTGTTCCTGAACCTGGTAGTGTGGGTCCTGAGGCTCCTATACTTTCTTCCTGATGGCTGAGGGGTAATAACTGTTCCTGAACCTGGTGGAGTGGGTCCTGAGGCTCCTGTACCTCCTTCCTGATGGTTGAGGGGGTAATAACTGTTCCTGAACCTGGTAGTGTGGGTCCTGAGGCTCCTATACCTTCTTTCTGATGGTTGAGGGGTAATAACTATTCCTGAACCTGTTGATGTTGGTCCTGAGGCTCCTGTACTTCCTGCCTGATGGTTGAGGGGTAATAACTGTTCCTGAACCTGGTGGTGTGGCACCTGAGGCTCCTGTACCTCCTTCCTGATGGTTGAGGGGTAATAACTGTTCCTGAACCTGGTGGTGTGGGACCTGAGGCTCCTGTACCTCCCTCCTGATGGTTGAGGGGTAATAACTTCCTGAACCTGGTGGTGTGGGTCCTGAGTATCCTGTACCTCCTTCCTGATGGTTGAGGGGGTAATAACTGTTCCTGAACCTGGTGGTGTGGGACCTGAGGCTCCTGTACCTCCTTTGAGGGGGTAATAACTGTTCCTGAACCTGGTGGTGTGGGTCCTGAGGCTCCTGTACCTCCTTCCTGATGGTTGAGGGGGTAATAACTGTTCCTGAACCTGGTGGTGTGGGTCCTGAGGCTCCGGTACCTCCTTCCCCTTGGCAGCAGTGAGAAGAGAGCATGACCTGGGTGTTGGGTGTCCTTGATGCTGCCTTCCAGTGTGGGCACTCCATGTAGATGTGCCAGGGCGGCCAAGGCACTCAGAGATAGCAGATTCAGACACTCAACCAGGCCGTGGCAAATTCCCTCCTCCCTGCTCCCTTTCTCCAGTTATCAACACATTGTCAGCGTCCTGTCCCAGGGTCAAGGGCAGGAACCTGTACTTTATAAAGACAAGAGGTTTTGCAGATGCTGGACATCCAGAACAACATGCACAAGATGCTGGAGAAACTCAGCAGGCCAGGCAGCGCCTGTGGAACTCAATAAACAGTTGACGTTTTAGGCTGAGACCCTTCAGCGGGACTGGGAAGGGACGGGGAAGAAGCCAGACTAAGGAGTAGGGGCAGAGGGGAAGGTGGACAAGTCAGAAGATGGTAGATGAGGCCAGGTGGGTGGGGGAGGGGGTTGAAGTGAGAAGCTAGGAGGAGATTGGTGGAAGAGGTAAAGGGCTGGAGGAGAAGGAATCTGACAGGACAGGAGAGTGGACCATGGGAGTAAAGGAAGGAGGAGGGACACCAGGGGGAGGTGTTGGGTGGGAAAGGTAAAGGGCTGGAGAAGAACAAATCTGATTAGAGAGGAGAGTGGACCATGGGAGAAAAGGAAGGAGGAGGGACACCGGGGGAGGTGATGGGTGGGAAAGGTAAAGGGCTGGAGAGGAAGGAATCTGACAGGAGAGGAGAGTGGACCATGGGAGAAAGGAAAGGAGGAGGGGACCCAGAGGGAGGTGATTGGTAGGTGAGGACAGGTAGGAGGCTTGAGTGGAGAAATAAAGAAAAGGGAAGGGAGAAGGGGGGAGGGGAGAAAATGACCAGAATTTGGAGGAAGTGAAGTCCATGCCATCAGGTTGGAGGCTAACTAAACGAAATGTGAGGTGTTGCTCCTCCAGACTGAGGGTGGCCTCATCGTGACAGAAGACGGGGGCCGTGGACCAGCACGTAGCAATGGGAATGGGGACTGGAGTTGAAGTGGAGGGGAAAAGTCGGGAGAGATCGACGCCCAAGCCATCGCTGCCCGCAGTGTGGCCAGGTGACCCCAGTCAGCCACTCGAGAGAGATTTGGCGAGGGCACGGGTGCCGCCCATAAGGTGTCCGCAACCTGCCTACCGACTCACTTGGTTCTGAAATCGTCTGCGGCCAGTTTTGCATTATCGATCTGCAGCAGGACCTTGGCGTTGGCCAGCGAGACGGCGTTGATCTGGAAAACACAAAGGCACGTCACTTGTTTCTGAACTGAGGGACGCATGTGCAACAAGGGCAGTGGATTTAGGGGGGAGCAACAGGCAATTAAAAAAGAGTGCTGAAGGACCTCAGTGAATCGGGAAGAGTCTATCAGCATTTGACGTTCCTATCACCTGTTCTTCCCCCCCCCACCTTGTTATTTAGTCCTGGGGAGTGGGGATAGAGGCAACTGCATAGGAACATTTAAGAAACTCTTTGATAATTCAGCCAGAGACTCAGTCCACCGAGACGCTACACTGAGCGTCATAGGAAGTCATTCCTGTCTGTGGCCGTCAAACTTTACAACTCCTCCCTTGGAGGGTCAGACACCCTGAGCCAATAGGCTGGTCCTGGACTTATTTCCTGGTATAATTTACATATTATTATTTAATTATTGATGGTTTTATACTGCTATATCTATACTCTATTCTTGGTTGGTGCAACTGTAACGAAACCCAATTTCCCTCGGGATCAATAAAGTATGTCTATGACTATAAAATGGTCTTACAAACTCTTAGATAAGATGGTTGAGATAGTCCGGGGGACAGACAACAGAGAGGTCATCTGTTGGACTTGGTCTGAGTCTTGTTATGAGATTCGGCATGCCAGCAAAGACTTTGGCAAGTTTCTGCAGATGTTCCGTGGCGAGCAATTGAGATGCGTCACCATCTGGTAGGCGAGTGGGGTGGGGGCTACTCTGCAGGATCGGGAAAAGCTACAGAAAGATGCACACTCAGCCAGCTCCATCTCGGGCGCTAGGGAGGGGTGCCTGATTTTAAGGTGATCGGAGGAAAGTATAGAGGGGATGTCAGAGGTATTTTTTTTACACAGAGTTGTGGTGGGGGGGAGGGGCTGTGGAATGTGTTGCCAGGGGTGATGGTAGAGGCAGATACATTAGAAGCATCTAAGAAACTCTTGCATAGGCACATGTGTCTGAGGGAAAGTTTAGATTGATCTGAAAGTAGGTTTTAAAAGGTTGGCACAACATTGTGGGCCGAAGGGCCTGTAATGTTCTATCAAATCATAGGAAATTGCCTTAATCCCATAGCTGCCAAAGGGATGTGACCTCGGAGTGATCATGGGGGGAGGGGGCAGAGGTTAAAATGGTCTGGGGATAGTCTACAGCGAAGCCGCCCATCTGAACCTTGTTACCAGGCTCGGTTGGTCATTCAGGACTCACTCAGATTTCCCCCGAGACGCCGTGGAGAGCATTCTAGATGGTTGCTCAGCCCGTCTGGTATGGGGAGGAACCATCTGCACAGGTCAGAGTGGTGGTGGTGGGGAAGGTGAGAATGTGGCGTCCACCATTTAGGACCACCTCCCCCCCCCCCAGCCCCCATCACCCGGGATAAGCCGTCTTCTCATTGCTACCATCAGGGAGGAGGTACAGGAGCCTGGAGACACACAGTCAACGATTCAGGAACAGCTTCTTCCCCTCTGTCATCAGGTAGGAGGTACAGGAGCCTGAAGACACACACTCAGCGATTCAGGAACTGCTTCTTCCCCTCTGCCATCAGGGAGGAGGTACAGGAGCCTGAAGACACACACTCAGCGATTCAGGAACAGCTTCTTCCCCTCTGCCATCAGGGAGGAGGTACAGGAGCCTGAAGACACACACTCAACGATTCAGGAACAGCTTCTTCCCCTCTGCCATCAGGGAGGAGGTACAGGAGCCTGAAGACATACACTCAACGATTCAGGAACTGCTTCTTCCCCTCTGCCATCCGGGAGGAGGTACAGGAGCCTGAAGACACACACTCACACACACGCACTCAACATTTTAGGAACAGTTTCTTCCCCTCTGTTGTAATGTATAATTTTTTCCGCAAAATATTAAATGTATTACAATATTCTTTTGCCGCAAGACAGCAAGGTCCACGACGTGGGCCAATGATATTGAACCCGATTTTGAATGGCGAGTTCGGAGATTGACTGACCTGGGCTCGAAGGTCCTGAATGGTCTTCCAGTAGGCGCCCAGGTCTTTGGTGTCGGCGGTTGCCCTCTTCTCGTAGTACTCCCGGATCTGGAGCTCCAGCTGGCTGTTGGACTTCTCCAGGGCGCGCACCTTCGCCAGGTAAGTGGCCAGGCGGTCGTTCAGGTTCTGCATAGTCAGCTTCTCGTTGATGGCGAACGGCTCCAGCATAGCCGAGCCGTAGCCGCCGGAGTAGAACCCCCCGCTGTAGCCGCCGCCATAGCCGGAGGAGGAGATGCGGCTGTGCCGGGTCGAGGCGTTGTGGACGCTGGTGGCGCGTCGGGGTCTGACCGAGCCGCCCGCCACGCTGCTCCTCACCGTGCGGGACGAGCCGCCCAGGATCACGGAGCCGGACTTGCGCCCGCCTGCCCCGTAGCTTTGGTTCGAAAACGCGGAGTAGGACATTGTCGACCCGGATGGGAGTCTCAGTACTCGGGAACACAAGTGGTGCCCGGACCAAGGGACCGGTGAACTTTAAGTACAAGATCTCCGGTGGGCGGTTCGGGAAGCTCCGCTGGCCTTCAGAATGCGAACGGTCAGGTTTGAAACGGCGAGGAGGGAATCGGGAGCGATGCCAGAATATGCCCATTGTTCCGTCCGGTAGAGCGACATACCAAGGAGCGTTATTGCCACGGGCACTTTGAAATTCTCATCTCGCCACTGGAATGTAAACAATTTGTTTACACAATATGCACCCATGCACAGAAGGATCCAATCCCCCAAGCAACTAACTCGAGGTATCCTGACGTCATGAACGTCGATTTCTCCAATTTCCAATTATTTCTTCATCTCATCTTCACTTCATCCCATCTTCACTACATCTCATCTTCACTTCATCTTCCTCCGGTGCCTTCTCTTCCTTCTCTTACTCCCTTGGTCCACTTCCTCTCCTATCAGGTTCCTTCTTCTCCAGCCCTTTACCCTTTCTGTCTATCATCTCCCTCTGGTGCCCCTCTTCCTTCCCTTTCTCCCCTGGTCCACCCTCCTCTCCTATCAGATTCCTTCTTCTCCAGCCCTTTACCTCTTCCATCTATCACCTCCCTCTGGTGCCCCTCTTCCTCCCCTTTCTCCCACGGTCCACTCTCCTCTACTATCAGATTCCTTCTTCTCCAGCCCTTTCAGCATGATTCTCTGGCATGTTATTTGACATCACCATTAGGTGTTGTGTCATACCACTTCATCATTATGTGCCGTGTCGTGTGACACCTCCCTGATGGCAGAGGGGAAGAAGCTGTTCCTGAATCACTGAGTGTGTGCTTTTGGGCTCCTGTACCTCCTCCCTGATGGCAGAGGGGAAGAAGCTGTTCCTGAATCATTGATTGTGTGTCTTCAGGCTCCTGTACCTCCTCACTGATGGTAGCAATGAGAAGTTGGTATGTCCTGATTGGGGGTGGGGTGCTAAATATGGAATCTGCCTTTCTGAGGCACCTCCTGATGAAAACCACCTGTCTTCTCCCAGGTTCTCACTACACCTCACCTTCCTGCTTACCTGGTCTCACTCATCACCTGCCAGCCTGTACTACATTGGAGAAAGGACAATTTTAGAAACTTAGAAAACCTACAGCACAATACAGGTCCTTCAGCCCACAAAGCTGTTTCAAACATGTCCTTACTATAGAAATTACCTAGGGTTACCCATAGCCCTCTATTTTTCTAAGCTCCATGTACCTATCCAGGAGTCTCTTAAAAGACCCTATTATATTTGCCTCCACCACCATTGCCGGCAGCCCATTCCACACACTCACCACTCTCTGCATAAAAAAACTTACCCCTGACATCTCCTCTGTACCTACTTCCAAGCACCTTAAAACTGTGCACTCTCGTGCTAGCCATTTCAGCCCTGGGAAAAAGCCTCTGACTATCCACATGATCAACGCCTCTCATCATCTTATACACCTCTATCAGGTCACCTCTCATCCTCCGTCGCTCCAAGGAGAAAAGGCCGAGTTCACTCAACCTCTTCTCATAAGGCACGATCCCCAATCCAGGCAACATCCTTGTAAATCTCCTCTGCACTCTTTCTATGGTCTCCACATCCTTCCTGTAGTGAGGCAACCAGAACTGAGCACAGAGCTCCAAGTGGGGTCTGACCAGGGTCCTATATAGCTGTATCATTAACTCTCGGCTCTTGACTCAATCTCACGGTTGATGAAGGCCAGTGCACCGTATGCCTTCTTAACCACAGAGTCAACCTGCGTAGCAGCTTTGAGTGTCCTGTGGACTCTGACCCCAAGATCCCTCTGATCCTCCACACTGCCAAGAGTCTTACCAGTAATACTATATTCTGCCATCATATTTGACCTACCAAAATGAACCACCTCATACTTATCTGGGTTGAACTCCATCTGCCACTTCTCAGCCCAGTTTTGCATCCTATTGATGTCCCGCTGTAACCTCTAACAGCCCTCCACACCATCCACAACACCCCCAACATTTGTGTCACAAATCAATCTACAAAGCAATGTCCCCTTGGATCCCATGCCTCCTTACTTTCTCAATAAGCCTTGCATGGGGTACCTTATCAAATGCCTTGCTGAAATCCACATACACTACATCTACTGCTCTTCCTTCATAAATGTGTTTAGTCACATCCTCAAAAAATTCAATCAGGCTCGTAAGGCACGACCTGCCTTTGACAAAGCCATGCTGACTATTCCTTATCATATTATACCTCTTCAAATGTTCATAAATCCTGCCTCTCAGGATCTTCTTCATCAACTTACCAACCACTGATGTAAGACTCACTGGCATATAATTTCTTAGGCTATCTCTACTCCCTTTCTTGAGTAAGGGAACAACTTTTGCAACCCTACAATCCTCTCTTGTCCCCATTGATGATGCAAAGATCATCGCCAGAGGCTCAGCAATCTCCTCCCTCGACTCCCACAGTAGCCTGGGGTACATCCCATCTGGTCCCAGTGACTTATCCAACTTGATGCTTTCTGAAAGCTCCAGCACATCCTCTTCCTTAATATCTACATGCTCAAGCTTTTCAGTCCACTGTAAGTCATCCCTACAATCGTCAAGATACTTTTCCATAGTGAATACTGAAGCAAAGTATTCATTAAGTACCTCTGCTATCTCCTCTGGTTCCATACACACTTTTCCACTGTCACACTTGATTGGTCCTATTCTCTCATATCTTATCCCCTTGCTCTTCACATACTTGTAGAATGCCTTGGGGTTTTCCATCTCATGGCCCCTTCTGGCGCTCCTAATTTCATTCTTAAGCTCCTTCCTGCTAGCTTCATAATCTTCAAGATCTCTATCATTACCTAGTTTTTTAAACCTTTCATCAGCTTTTCTTTTCTTCTTGACCAGATTTACAACAGCCTTTGTACACCATGGTTCCTGTACCCTACCATCCTTTCCCTGTCTCATTGGAACGTACCTATGTAGAACTCCACGCAAGTACCCCTGAACATTTGCCACATTTCTGCCCAATATTTCCCTGAGAACATCTGTTCCCAATTTATGCTTCCAAGTTCCTGCTTGATAGCCTCATATTTCCCCTTACTCCAATTAAATGCTTTCCTAACTTGTCTGTTCCTATCTCTCTCCAATGCTATGGTAAAGGAGATAGAATTGTGATCACTATCTCCAAAATGCTCTCCCACTGAAAGATCTGACACCTGACCAGGTTCATTTCCCAATTCCAGATCAAGTACAGCCTCTCCTCTTGCAGGCTTATCTACATATTGTGTCAAGAAACCTTCCTGAACATACCTAACAAACTCCAACCCATCTAAACCCCTTGCTCGAGGGAGACGCCGATCAATATTTGAGAAATTAAAATCTCCCACCATGACAACCCTGTTATTATTACACCTTTCCAGAATCTGTCTCCCTATCTGTTCCTCAGTGTCCCTGTTACTATTGGGTGGTCTATAAAAAACACCCAGTAGAGTTATTGACCCTTTCCTGTTCCTAACTTCCACCCTCAGAGACTCAGTAGACAATCCCTCCATGACTTCCTCCCTTTCTGCAGCCGTGACACTACCTCTGATCAACAGTGCCACGCCCCCACCTCTTTTGCCTCCCTCCCTGTCCTTTCTGAAACTTCCAAAGCTTGGCACTCTAAGTAGCCATTCTTGCCCCTGAGCCATCCAAGTCTCTGTAATGGCCACAACATCATAGCTCCAAGCATTGATCCACGCTCTGAGCTCATCTGCTTAATTCATAGTACTCCTCGCATTAATATAGACACATCTCAAACCATCGGTCTGAGCGCGTCCCTTCTCTATCACCTGCTTATCCTCCCTTTCGCACTGTCTCCAAGCTTTCTCTATCTGTGAGCCAACCACCCTTTCCTCCGTCACTTCAGTTTGGTTCCCTCCCCCCAGCGATTCTAGTTTAAACTCTCCCCAATAGCCTTAGCAAACCTCCCCACCAGGATATTGGTCCCCCTCTGATTCAAGTGCAACCCATCCTTTTTGTACAGGTCATGCCTGCCCCAAAAAAGGTCCCAATGATCCAGAAATCTGAATCCCTGCCCCCTGCTCCAATCCCTCAGCCACGCATTTATCCTCCACCTCACTTTATTCCTATACTCACTGTCACATGGCACAGGCAGTAATCCCGAGATTACTACCTTTGTGGTCCTGCTTCTCAACTTCCTTCCTAACTCCCTGTAGTCTGCATTCAGGACCTCCTCCCTTTCCCTACCTATGTCGTTGGTACCAATATGTACCACGACCTCTGGCTGTTCTCCTTCCCACTTCAGGATATCCTGGACGCAATCAGAAACATCCCGGACCCTAGCACCTGGGAGGCAAAATCACCATCCACGTTTCTTTCCTGCCTCTACAGAATTGCCTGTCTGCCCCTCTAACTATAGAGTCCCCTATCACTGCTGCCATCCTCTTCCTTTCCCTGCCCTTCTGAGCCACAGGGTCAGACTCTGTGCCAGAGGCACGGCCACTGTTGCTTCCCCCAGGTAGGCCATTCCCCCCCCCACCCAATTGGAGTACTTATTGTTAAGGGGGACAGCTACAGGGATACTCTCTATCATCTGACTCTTGCCTTTCCCTCTCCTGACTGTTACCCACTTAACTGTCTCACGAAGCCCCGTTGACTACTTGCCTATAGCTCCTCTCTATCACCTCCTCACTCTCCCTGACCAGACAAAGGTCATCAAACTACATCTCCAGTTCCCTAACCCGGTCCCTAAGGAGCTGCAGCTCAACATACCCTGTGCAGATGTGGCCGTCTGGGAGGCTGGGAGTCTCCAGGACCTCCCACATCTGAGACCGAGCACAGAGCACCGGCCTCACACACATACTTCCTGTCTGTATTCAACACAGGCAACCTACCTCGCCTCGACCTGTTGAGCCAAAGCCCTCCTACTCTGTCTCCCTCTACACTGTCTCCTTTAAACTCATCTTGCTGATTAAAAAGGGAGGTGCATAGCAGGTAGGAACAAATGAGGTACTTGATGAGTATAAGAACTGCGAGAGAAGACTTAAGAAAGAAATCAAAAGGGCTAAAAGAAGGCATGAGGTTGCTCTGGTAGACAAGATGAAGGAGAATCCTAAGATATGACAAAAGCAAAAGGATTGCAAGGGACAAAATTGGTCCTCTGGAATAGGTAAACCAGATGGGGGAGATCTTAAATGGATTTTTTTTTTTGCATCTGTACTTACAGATTACAGAGGAGGAGGTGTCTGCTGTCCTGAGGCAAAGCAGGGTGGATAAGTCCCTAGGGCCTGACAAGGTCTTCCCTTGGACCCTGTGGGAGGTAAGTGAAGAATTTGCCAGGGTTCTAGCAGAGATATTTAAAACATCCTTGGAGGCAGATGAGGTACCAGAGGATTGGAGGATAGCCAATGTTGTTCTGCTGTTTGAGAAAGGTTCTAAGAATAAGCGAGGAAATTATAGGCTGGTGAGCCTGACATCAGTTGTGGGAAAGTTATTGGAAGGAATTCTAAGGGACTGGATATATGAGTATTTGGATAGACAAGAACTGATTAGAGACACTCAACATGGCTTTGTGTATGGTAGGTCATGTCTAATCAATCTTATAGGGTTCTTCGAGGATGTTACCAGAGAAGCTGATGAAGACAAGGCAGTGGATGTTGTCTACATGGACTTTAGCGAGGCATTTGACAAGGTCCAGCATGGGAGGTTGGTCAAGAAGGTTCAGTCGTTTGGCATTCAGGATGAGGTGGGGGTGTCGCAGGGATCAGTGCTGGGTTCGTTGTTGTTTGTCAATCAACGATCTGGATGATAATGTGGTTAGCTGGATCAGCAAATTTGTGGATGACAAGACTGGGGGGGGGGAGGGGGGGTAGTGGACGGCGAGGAAGGCTACAGTGGGATCTGGACGAGCTGGAAAATGGCAGATAGAATTTAACGCAGACGAGTGTGCAAGGCATTGCACTTTGGTAGGACCAGCCAGGGTAGGTCTTACACAGTGAACGGTCGAGCGCTGTGGAGCGTAGTAGAACAAAGGGACCTGGCAATACAGGTCTATATTTCATTGAAATTGCCATCACAGGTAGATAGGGTCCTAAAGGAAGGTTTTGGCACATTGGCCGTCATAAATCAAAGTATTGATTACCAGAGTTGGGATGGTATGTTGAAGTTGTGCAAAATGTTTGAAACCTAATTTGGAGTACTGTGTGCAGTTTTCTAGCCATCTGCCTCCAGGAAAGATGTAAATCAAGTTGGCAGATGGCAGAGAAAATTCACAAGGATGTTGCCAGGACTGGAGGACCTGAGTTACAGGGAAAGATTGAGTAGGTTAGGGCTTTATTCTTTGGAACACAGGAGATCCAGGGGAGATTTGATAGAGGTTATACAAAATTATGAAGGGTGTGGTCAGGGTAAATGCAAGCAGGCTTTTTCCAGCAACACACATAAAAGTTGCTGGTGAACGCAGCAGGCCAGGCAGCATCTCTAGGAAGAGGTGCAGTTGACGTTTCAGGCCGAGACCCTTCGTCAGGACTAACTGAAGGAAGAGTGAGTAAGGGATTTGAAAGTGGGAGGGGGAGGGGGAGATCCAAAATGATAGGAAAAGACAGGAGGGGGAGGGATGGAGCCAAGAGCTGGACAGGTGATTGGCAAGAGGGGATACGAGAGGATCATGGGACAGGAGGTCCGGGAAGAAAGACAAGCGGGGGGGGGGGGCGGGGACCCAGAGGATGGGCGAGGGGTATATTCAGAGGGAAAATAAGTAACAGATGGGGTGCGAGGGGGAGGTGGGGCATTAGCGGAAGTTAGAGAAGTCGATGTTCATGCCATCAGGTTGGAGGCTACCCAGACGGAATATAAGGTGTTGTTCCTCCAACCTGAGTGTGGCTTCATCTTTACAGTAGAGGAGGCCGTGGATAGACATGTCAGAATGGGAATGAGATGTGGAATTAAAATGTGTGGCCACTGGGAGATCCTGCTTTCTCTGGCGGACAGAGCGTAGATGTTCAGCGAAACGGTCTCCCAGTCTGCATCGGGTCTCGCCAATATATAAAAGGCCACATCAGGAGCACCGGACGCAGTATATCACCCCAGCCGACTCACAGGTAGACAGGCTTTTTCCGCAGAGGTTGGGTGGGGCTGCAACTAGAGGTCGTGGGTTAAGGGTGAAGGCTGAAAGGTGAAAGGTTTAATGGGGAGCTTGAGGGGGAAACTTCTTCACTCAGAGGGCGGTGAGAGTCCGAAGCTCAATTAGCTCTCCGGTTGGACAGGACTCAGCGGAGACGAGCTATCAGAATGAGTTGGACTACTGTAAACGCCAGTGCCCGGCGGAAAAACGACACCCGGTTTTTACGCACTGATGGCATCACCTCGACTGGTGACGAGACGTTTGCGACCAAGCCTCTAGGCTCGGCGAACTACCCTGTAAACAGGTACGTCTAGGTGAGTGGACTTGCCAAGGTGGGATGGCATTCTTGATGGTGGTGTAAACAGTGTTCAAGTGTGTAGGGTCCTCTGGTTCCACGTCAGATTCAGACTCAGAACCACCAGGCTGATTCCAGAGATGAGGGGGTTAGACTATGAGGAGAGATTGAGTCACCTGGGACTGTACTCACTGGAATTCAGGAGGATGAGAGGAGATCTTATAGGAGATCTAAAATTATGAAAGGGATAGATCAGATAGAGGCAGGAAAGTTGTTCCCACTGGTAGGTGAGGCTAGAACTAGGGGACACAGCCTCAAGATTCGGGGGAGTAGATTTAGGATGGAGGTGAGGAGGAACTGCTTTTCCCAGAGAGTGGTGAATCTGTGGAATTCTCTGCCCAAGGAAGCAGTGGAGGCTACCTCAGTAAATATTTTAAGACAGGGTTGGATAGATTTTTGCATAGTAGGGGAATTAAGGGTTATGGGGAAAAGGCAGGTGGATGGAGATGAGTCCATGGTCAGATCAGCCATGATCTTATTGAATGGCGGAGCAGGCTCGACGGGCCAGATGGCCGACTCCCGCACTGATTTCTTATGTTCTTTAATATCACCAGCATACGTCACGAAATTTGTTAACTTAGTGGCAGAAGTACGATGCAATACGTGATAAATATAGAAAAAACTGAATTACAGTGAATATATATATATATATATATATTTATAGGAGGAGAAGATGGCGGCGCGACGCAGCTCGCAGCGGCCACTCTGGTGGTGATGTCTGTTATCTGTCAAGTAGGGTGCCGTGCACAATCCTGATTTGATGGAGACGGACGTGAGAGCACGGAGGAACATCTGGAGAAACTTCTGAAATACCTGCTTCACTGCCGTTGCTACTGTGTGATCCAGAATCTCCGGAGGGGAAGGCCCCGGGTCCTCGGCCTTGCTTGTTGCTCGGCGGCCGGGGCAGGGTCGAAGCGCTCGGCAGAGATGGTGCTCGGTGCTTGGCAGAGGATGGTGCTCGGAGAGGCTGTGTCGGAGGGCTGGTCGGAGGCTCGAAGTTTTTGGACAGACTCAGGGTCTACCGTGGTCGGGTGCTTCCAATGCATCGGCAAGTTGGCGGCGCTTGGAGGTTCATGGCGGGGAGAGTTCCTCCCTTCTGCTGCCTGCGTGAGATGATGGGGCTATCGGGATTTTGAGACTTTTTTTTACCGAGCCCATGGTCTGTTCTTTATCAAATTACGGTATTGCTTTGCACTGTTGTAACTATATGTTATAATTATGTGGTTTTGTCAGTTTCAGTCTTGGTTTGTCCTGTGTTTTCTTGTGATATCATTCTGAAGGAACGTTGTATCATTTTTTTAATGCATGCATTTCTAAATGACAATAAACGAGGATTGAGTGTCCTCATAATCTAATCTAATCTATATATGAATATTAAGTAGTTAAATAGTGCAAAAAGTGAAATAATTTTTAAAAAGTGAGGTAGTGTTGATGGGTTTGCTGTCCATTCAAAAATAGGATGACAGAGGGGAAGAAGCTGTTCCTGAATCGTTCAGTGTGTGTCTTCAGGCTCCTGTACCTCCTCCCTGATGGCGGAGGGGAAGAAGCTGTTCCTGAATCGTTGAGTGTGTATCTTCAGGCTCCTGTACCTCCTCCCTGATGGCAGAGGGGAGGAAGCTGTTCCTGAATCATTGAGTGTGTATCTTCAGGCTCCTGTACCTCCTCCCTGATGGCAGAGGGGAAGAAGCTGTTCCTGAATCGCTGAGTGTGTGTCTTCAGGCTCCTGTACCTCCTCCCTGATGGCAGAGGGGAAGAAGCTGTTCCTGAATCGTTGAGTGTGTACCTTCAGGCTCCTGTACCTCCTCCCTGATGGCAGAGGGGAAGAAGCTGTTCCTGAATCGCTGAGTGTGTGTCTTCAGGCTCCTGTACCTCCTCCCTGATGGCAGAGGGGAAGAAGCTGTTCCTGAATCGTTGAGTGTGTACCTTCAGGCTCCTGTACCTCCTCCCTGATGGCGGAGGGGAAGAAGCTGTTCCTGAATCGTTGAGTGTGTGTCTTCAGGCTCCTGTACCTCCTCCCTGATGACAGAGGGGAAGAAGCTGTTCCTGAATCGCTGAGTGTGTGTCTTCAGGCTCCTGTACCTCCTCCCTGATGGCAGAGGGGAAGAAGCTGTTCCTGAATCGTTGAGTGTGTACCTTCAGGCTCCTGTACCTCCTCCCTGATGGCAGAGGGGAAGAAGCTGTTCCTGAATCGTTGAGTGTGTGTCTTCAGGCTCCTGTAGCTCCTCCCTGATGGCAGAGGGGAAGGAGCTGTTCCTGAATCGTTGAGTGTGTACCTTCAGGCTCCTGTACCTCCTCCCTGATGGTAGCAATGAGAAGAGGGCATATCCTGGGTGATGGGGTCCTTAATGATGGATGCTGCCTTTTCGAGGCACTTCTCCCTGAAGATGTCTTGGATACTATGGAGGCTGGTACCCATGATGGATCTTTAAAACTTTCCCATAGTTTCTTTCAGTCCTGTGCAGTAGCCCACACCCCATGTCAGACGCTGAATCAGCCTGTCAGAACGATCTCCACAGTATATCTGTAGAAGTTTTCGAGTGTTTTTGGTGACAAAGCAAAGCTGCTCAAACTCCTAATGAAACATAGATGCTGTCTTGCCTCCTTTGTAGCTGCATCGATATGCTGGGACCAGGTTAGATCCTCAGAGACATTGGCACCACTGTTGGTGGTAGCAAGGCAGAGGCTTCTTCAAACTCGCCTGTTTGAAGTCCCTCTGTGATGATCGCGAAGGCGTCAGGGTGTGCCTTGGCGTGACCGTCGATCAGCTCCTCCCGAGCCTGCCTGACGTCGGCCAAGGGTGGAACGTACGCAGCAGATAGAGGGAGGGAGCGGGAAACCTCCCCGGCAGGTTGAGTGGACAATCTCCCCGATTGGGGCACGTCTCAGGTTGAGGGGAAAGGGGGCC
This sequence comes from Mobula birostris, assembly GCF_030028105.1. Lineage (NCBI taxonomy): Eukaryota > Metazoa > Chordata > Chondrichthyes > Myliobatiformes > Myliobatidae > Mobula > Mobula birostris. The sequence continues at coordinate 4,975,292 of NC_092402.1, forward strand.
AGGACCAGCGCACCCGTGCCCCATTGCGAAACAAACTCCGACGCCCCCACCTTTCCCTGACGCCACTGTCCAAACCGTGGTGAATCAGGCAGCTCCATTCAGCAGGCCACCTCCTTCCCTTGCTCGAGGTCAAACTCCCAGAGCGGGTGATCCAATGCTCTGTCAGACGGTGGGTTAGCCTGACAGATGGAAAAGAGGGTCTGAGGATCTCCCAGACCCTCCTTGAAGAAATCTGGCATCCCCACTAATTCCTGAGAACTTCTTAACCATGAACTGCTCAATACGGGGAGAGGAGCCTTCAGGATGGTGTCGAGAACCTTGTGCCAGGAACCCACATATGACCATAACAACATTTTGGGGTGGCCGATTTGCCCCAGTGTCTACTCTGCCATTCCATCGTGGCTGATTTACTATCCCTCTCAACCCCATTCTCCTGCGTTCTCCCCGTAACCTTTGAGACCCGGACTAATGAAGAACCCATCAACTTCCACTTTAAATACACCCAATGACTTGGCCACCACAGCTGTCCGTGTCAATGAATTCCACAGATTCACCATCCTCTGGTTGAAGAAATTCCTTCTCGTCTCTGTTCTAAAGGGACGTCCCTCTATTCTGACGCTGTGTCCTCTGGTCCTAAACTCCCCCACTTTAGGAAACATCCTCTCCCCATTCACTCTATCTGTGTCCTCTGGTCCTAGACTCCCCCCACTATAAGAAACATCCTCTCCACATCCACTCTATCTGTGTCCTCTGGTCCCAGACTCCCTCACTTAGGAAACATCCTCTCCACATCCCCTCTATTTGTGTCCTCTGGTCCTAGACTCCTCCACTATAGGAAACATCCTCTCCACATACTCTCTATCATTTCAATATTGGACAGGTTTCCATGATATTCCCTTTTCGTTCTTCTAAGCTCCAGCGAGTTCAGGTTCCGGAGCCATCAGATGCTTCTCGTACGTTAACCCTTTCGTTCCCTATGTAAAGAGATCACCACCTGACCGGCCCACCCTTCCTGAACTCCGTCCACCTCCGTCCTTTGTGTTAAAGGTCCCGTGACTGGTGAGCCTGGAGTCCGAGGCCTCTTGTCCGGTGATTGGCAGGTCCTGAGGTCGAAGCTGAGGACTGAGGCCAAGAGTTTCGAGACCGGAAGTCTGGGAAACAAGGCCTGCTGGCCAGAGCCCCGGGACTGGGCTTTTTGCGGGCTGCCCGTTTATACTGCACGTGGTTTATAATGGCCTCCTTCAGCTTTCAGATTTGCCTTTCCTGTTGCCGACAGGCCGGAGGGAGGTACGTTGCTTCTTGTGTGAGGAAGGGGTTGGGGATTTGGGGTCTGCTGGTCTTCCTGGTCTTTCTCTGCGTGCCGGTGATCTGTTAGTCTTTTGAGTGGGAGGGGGCGGGTTGGTGGGTTTGATGTTATTGTCACTCTTCGTTTTTGTGAGGGAGGGGTTTGGGGTTCGTTGTTATTGTCACTGTTCGTTTTTGTGAGGGAGGGGACTGGGAGTTTGATTTCGCGAGGGAGGGGGTTCGAGGTTCGATTTCACAAGGGAGCGGGTTGGGAGTTCAATGTTATTGTCGCTGTTCATTTTTGCGAGGGAGGGGGTTTGGGGATTCGATGTTCTGGCTGCCGTTGTCTGCAAGGGCGATATGTTAGTTTTTTGTGCTGGGGGGGGAGGGCGGTGTTGGAGTTTCCGAGATTTTGCTGCTTTTTCCTTTTCTTTTTTATGTGGAGCCGTGTGTGTGTGTGTGGGGGGGGCAGGGGGATGATCTCTTATCTTTAAATAACTCCCTCTTTCTGTATTTCGTGGCTATCTGGAGAAGACGAGCATCAGAGTTGTATTGCACATGCGTACTTTGACAATAAAATTGAACCAACACACACAAAATGCTGGTGGACGCAGCAGGCCAGGCAGCATCTATAGGAAGAGGTACAGTCGATGTTTCGGGCCCAGACTGATAAAATCGAACTTCTTTTTGATGCAAAAGATGTATTTCACTGTATGTTTTCAATAAATCTGAATCTTGAGGCTTGTGCCTTGCGCATTGGCCTCGGGCAGGAGTGGGGCCTGGGGTACTACCTAACCAGACACCGTCACGGACAGTTAGAAGATTGAGGGGAACCTCATTTGAAACCTATCGGACATTGAAAGGGCTGGAGTGGATGTGGAGAGGGTGTTTCCCGCTACTTTTTGTATCGTCAAAACATCATTTCAAAGAGCGGCGCGGGGAGCCCGAAGTGTGGGTGTAACTTCACCTTTACTTTAAGCAAGGCCAGCCCGTGTCATGTGACGGCTTGCGCAGTTAACGTATTTTACGCATAACCCATTACGGATTACTTTAAATCAGCAAGAATGCTTAATCAAACAATGTATGTACAAGATCACTCAAATATTATTGAAATATTAAATGCAGAACACTCTTTAGATTAGATTATGTGGACACACAGTCCTCTTTTATTGTCATTTAGTAATGCATGCATTAAGAAATGATACAATTTGTTCCTCCAGAATGATATCACAGAAACACAAGACGAACCAAGACTAAAAAAAACTGACAAAAACCACATAATTATAACATATAGTTACAACAGTGCAAAGCAATACTGTAATTTGATGAAGAACAGACCATGGGCACTTAAAAAAAAGTCTCAAAGTCTCTCGAAAGTCCCATCCTCTCACGTAGATGGTAGAAGGAAGAGAAACTCTCTCCCTGCCATGAGCTTCCAGTACCACAAACTTGTCGATGCAGCTCCCTGGAAGCACCCGACCACAGTCCGACTCTGAGTCCGTCCGAAAACTTCGAGCCTCCGACCAGCCCTCCGACACTGAGCACCGAGCACCATCTCTGCCGAGCGCTTTGACCTCGGCCCCAGAAACACGCAACAGGCAGAGCTGAGGACTCGGGGGCCTTCCCCTCCGGAGATTCTCAATCGCACAGTAGCAGCGGCAGCGAAGCAGGCATTTCAGAAGTTTCTCCAGATGTTCCTCCGAGCTTCACGTCTGTCTCTATCAAATCAGGATTGTGCACGGCCTCCTACTTCACAGATACGATATCATTTGGAGTGGCCGTGCGCGCTGTGTCGTGCCGCCATCTTCTCCTCCCCCGGCTGTCTTCCCTGCTTAGTTAGAAACTCCAACTCAATAGACTATCCATCTCAGCAGTATAACACGACTATCACATACAGACATCCACAGTATAATCAATCTTAAACCGTCCGTTCAAGCTTAAAGATTTAATCGGTGTCGAGGATTTCCTACTCTTGAGGGATAACACCTTTACTTTCTAGGGAGGCCAGTCGGCTTGACAAGAGAGATTTGTGGCTGTGAAATGACGTCACGTTCTGGGAGCTCCTCTGCGGTGTTTGGAGCAGTTGACGCTGAGACTGCCAGACGGCGCCAGACGCCTCGTCCGATGCAGCTTCGAAATGCAAAACTAGTTCAGAGGAAGTCACGGGAGTCCGGTGGCGGGAGAGTCCGGGCCTGAGGGCACAGCCTTGGAATACAGAAGGACGTCACTTTGAAGCAGAGATAAGGGGAAATTTCTTCAGCCAGAGAGTTGGTGAATCTGTGGAATTCGTTGCCACAGACGGCCGTGCAAGCGGATTCAATAGGTGTAGTTACAGCGGAGATTGGCTAGTCAGGGCGTCAAAGGTTACGGGGAGAAGGCAGGAGAACGGGGTTGAGAGGGATAGTAAATCAGCCGCGATAGAATGGTGGAGCAGACTCAATGGGCCGAATGGCCTCATACTTCTCCAATGTCTTGTGGTCTTATCATCACAAATGCAACCAGAGTTTGCAAATATGGTTCTGGAACGTTCTCCCCCATCTCCCCCCCTCTCTCTTACCTTAGGAAAATCCTTAGCTGAGCTGTTTCAATGAGTAGCTAGCCCCTGCTGGTGGGAGTGCTATGGCAGCTTCAAAGACCATCTAAACCATTTGGCCCGTGGAGTCTGCTCCACCGATTCAGCATGGCTGATCCATTTCCCGCTCAGCCCCAATTTCCTGCCTTCTCCCCGTATCCCTTCACGCCCTGACTGATGAGGAAACTATCAACCTCTGTCTTAACCTCTTGCAGCTTAATGTGAAAAAGACCAAGGAGCTGGTGGTAGACCTGAGGAGAGCTAAGGTACCGGTGACCCCTGTTTCCATCCAGGGGGTCAGTGTGGACATGGTGGAGGATTACAAATACCTGGGGATACGAATTGACAATAAACTGGACTGGTCAAAGAACACTGAGGCTGTCTACAAGAAGGGTCAGAGCCGTCTCTATTTCCTGAGGAGACTGAGGTCCTTTAACATCTGCCGGACGATGCTGAGGATGTTCTACGAGTCTGTGGTGGCCAGTGCGATCATGCTTGCTGTTGTGTGCTGGGGCAGCAGGCTGAGGGTAGCAGACATCAACAGAATCAACAAACTCATTCGTAAGGCCAGTGATGTTGTTGGGATGGAACTGGACTCTCTGACGGTGGTGTCTGAAAAGAGGATGCTGTCCAAGTTGCATGCCATCTTGGACAATGTCTCCCATCCACTACATAATGTACTGGTTGGGCACAGGAGTACATTCAGCCAGAGACTCATTCCACCGAGATGCAGCACAGAGCGTCATAGGAAGTCATTCCTGCCTGTGGCCATCAAACTTTACAACTCCCCCCTTGGAGGGTCAGACACCCTGAGCCAATAGGACTTATTCCCTGGCATAATTTACGTATTACTATTTAACTATTTATGGTTTTATTACTATTTATTATTTATGGTGCAACTGTAATGAAAACCAATTTCCCCCGGGATCAATAACGTATGACTATGACTGTGACTAAGCCTCCACAGCCAACTGTAGCAATGAATTCCAGAGATTCACCACCCCTCCAGCTAAAGAACTTCCTCCTCACCTCCACTATAAAGGGACATCCCTCTATTCCAAGGCTGTGCCCTCTGGTCTCAGACTCCCGCCACCACAGGAAGCATCCTCTCCAGGCCCACTCTCTTTCACCATTCGATAGCTTTCCTCATTCTTCTGAATTCCAGTGAACACCGTCCCAGAGTCATCAAACACTCCTCACATGACACCCCTTGCAATCCCAGAATCGTTTTTGTGAACCTCCTTTGAACCCTCTCCAATGTCAGCCCATTAGCTAAACTACAGAGAAGATTTACAAAAATGTTGCCTGGGTTTCATCACCTAAGTTACAGAGAAAGGTTGAACAAGTTAGGTCTTTATTCTTTGGAGCGTATAAGGTTGAGGGGGGACTTGATAGAGGTGTTTAAAATTATGAGGGGGATTGATAGAGTTGACGTGGATAGGCTTCTTCCATTGAGAGTGGGGGAGAGTCAAACAAGGAGGACATGAGTTGAGAGTTAAAGGGCAAAAGTTTAGGGGTAACATGAGGGGGAACTTCTTTACTCAGAGAGTGGTAGCTGTGTGGAACGAGCTTCCAGCAGAAGTGGTTGAGGCAGGTTCGATGTTGTCTTTTAAAGTTAAATTGGACAGCTATATGGACAGGAAAGGAATGGAGGGTTATGGGCTGAGTGCAGGTCGGTGGGACTAGGTGAAAGTAAGAGTTCGGCACGGACTGGAAGGGCTGAGATGGCCTGTTTCTGTGCTGTAATTGTTATATGGTTATATGGTTATATCCTTTCTTAGATAAGGGGCCCTAAACTGGTCACAATACTCCAAGTGAGGCCTCACCTTATAAAGCCTCAGCATTACATCCTTGCTTTTACATTATAGTCCTCTTGAAATAAATGCCAGCATCACATTTGGCCTCCTCACCACAGACGGCAAATTAAACTTCAGGGCAATCCCACTCGGGGACTCCCTGTGCACCTCCTGCTTTTTAAAGTTCTCTCTCCATTCAGGAAGTAGACTACCCTTCCACTTCTTCTGCCAAAGTGCATGCGTGTTCATCTCCCCGACGCTGTATTCCGAAGAGACTTGGACAGCTACGTGGAGAGCAAAGGTGCAGGGGAACGGGCCAAACCGGGGAAAGGCTCGTTTAGGCGGTCATTTCGGTTGGCAAGGGCTAGATGGGCCGAAGAGCCTGTTCCCATTCTGCCTGACTCTGGGTGACTCAGGATCAGGGATCAACATTATTCCTTGTTTTGCACTAACGTGGATTAGGAGTGTCTGCTCTGGTGTGTCTGTCAGGGCACGGCATGCAACAACACTAAAAAAAAACCCCAACATTCAACAATTGCAAAGAAAAATAAATTTAGAGATTAAAGAATTGAATGACTTTATTACTTACATCCTTCAAACAGATGAGGAGAAAGAATCTTTATGTTCCGTCTCTGTCTAAATGTGCAATTGATAGTGATAGACATCTGGAGAAATTTCTGGAATGCCTGATTCACCACTGTCATTACTGTGCGAACGAGAATCTTCCGGAGGGAAGGCCCCAAAATTCTCGGCTTTGCCTGCTGAGGCTGAGGTCGAAGCATTCGGATAGAGATGGTGCTCGGTGCTCGGTGCTCGGTGTGGAGAGCTGATCAGAGCTTGAAGTTTTTGGACGACTCAGAGTCGGACTGTGGTCGGGCATGGCAGGGAGAGTTTTCTTCCTTCTCCCGTCTGCGTGAGATGTGGGACATTTGAGAAACTTTGAACTCTTTTACTGTGCTCATGGGCTTCTTCATCAAGTTATGGTATTGTTGCACTGTTGTAACTATATGTTACAATTATGTGGTTTTGTTAGTTTTTCAGTGTTCATCTGTCCTGTGTTTCTGTGATATCACACTGGAGGAAATATTGCATCATTTCTTAATGCATGCATTACTAAATGACAATAAAAGAGGACTGCGTGTCCTCATAATCTAATCTAATCTATAATAAATATTGTGTACAATAGGACGGTCAATATAACATAGAAATACAGTTGTATCAGCATGAATTAATAACAGTAATTATACTAATTTATAATAATTTATAATAAATAGAACAGTCAATATAACATTGAAAGACAGTTGTGTCAGCTTGAGTTCATCAGTCTGATGGCCTGGTGGAAGAAGCTGTCCTGGAGCCTGTTGGTCCTGGCTTTTATGCTGCGGTACTGTTTCCCGGATGGTAGCAGCTGGAACAGTTTGTGGTTGGGGTGACATGGGTCCCCAATGATCTTTCTGGCCCTTTTTACACACCTGTCTCTGTAGATGTCCTGAATAGTGGGAAGTCCACATCTACAGATGCGCTGGGCTGTCCGCACCACTCTCTGCAGAGTCCTGCGACTGAGGGAGGTACGATTCCCATACCAGGCAGTGGTGCAGCCAGTCAGGATGCTCTCAGTTGTGCCCCTATAGAAAGTCCTTAGTTCTCAGTGTGAGTGAGGAATAAAACCAAGATAAATACCAGAGTGTGATTACAATGTAAACAACATTTTAGAAAGTGTTATTTTAAAGTGTGTACAGCGGGGAATAGAGGGGGTTGGGGAGGTCTAACTAGGTTTACTAAAATGTTACCTGGGTTTCATTTCCTAAGTTACAGAGAAAGGTTGAACAAGTTGGGTCTTTATTCATTGGAGCGTAGAAGGTTGAGGGGGGACTTGATAGAGGTGTTTAAAATTATGAGGGGGATTGACAGAGTTGACGTGGTTAGACTTTTTCCATTGAGAGTGGGGAAGAGTCAAACAACAGGACATGGGTTGAGAATTAGAGGACAAAAGTTTAAGGGTAACATGAGGGGGAACTTCTTTACTCAGAGAGTGGTAGCTGTGTGGAACGAGCTTCCAGCAGAAGTGGTTGAGGCAGGTTCGATGTTGTCATTTAAAGTTAAATTGGATAGATATATGGACAGGAAAGGAATGGAGGGTTATGGGCTGAGTGCAGGTCGGTGGGACTAGGTGAGAGTAAGCGTTTGGCATGGACTAGGAGGGCCGAGATGGCCTGTTTCCGTGCTGTAATTGTTATATGGTTTAATATGGGTAGGTGTACCCCGCTTCCGCCCCCTCCCTCCCTCCCCAGCCCCCCCTTACCCGCCCGGGCGAGGGGTCTCGGCCCCGAAACGCCGACTGTTTAATTCCCCTCCGTAGCTGCCGCCCGACCTGCTGGGTGTTTTGTGTCGACCCTGTCAGGTCTCTTCCCGGTGCACCGGCGAACTGGGTGGGGGGCATAAAATGTTTGAGTTGAGAGTTAAAGGGCAAAAAGTTCAGGGGTAACACGAGGGGGGAACTTCTTCACTCAGAGAGTGGTAGCTGTGTGGACTAGAAGGGCCGAGATGGCCTGTTTCCGTGCTGTAATTGTTACATGGTTATACGGTTGATCAGATTAACTGTCTTGGTGGGGGAAGAAACTTTTCAGACGGCGTGAAGTGCCTGTTCTGGTAGCCCTACCGTGCTTTGCGGAAGGGAGGTTTTGGGAAAGGCACTCTGCTGGGTAGGTAGTGAGGTGTTTTTTTTCCCTGCTTGCTCACCTTTGTCCTGGAGACGTATAAGTCTTGTGGTGGCGGTAGACAGCGGCCTTCCCCGCGGACCTGACGGCTCGCTGAGTCGAGGCTGTTTGTCGGTCGGGGGGTCGACGTGGAGGTGGCGTCCCGGCTTGTCTACGTGATCCCAAAGGAACGGCGGAGACCGATACAGTTTGGCACCAGGAGTTGCCAGTCGGCGTGGAACTCAACGCAGCCCTTAGGGACTCCAGCTCCGGACTCCCCCCACCCGCCCAACCCCACTCCCGAAGACTTCTCCCCGTGAGTGTGTGCAACCGCAAGGCAGCAGGAGGTTGGAGATCAGAGTTTTCCTTCTGCTGGATGACCAGACGAGCCCCGTCTGCGCGGAGCGACTGGTTTTAAGGCGCCAGTGACCCGCCTTTGCCCCCTTCTCCTGTCGGTAGAAATGGTTCCACCAGGCTTAGTAGCTAAACCACAGGTAAAGGCCGGACCAGGACTTGGTTGTCACGGGCTTTTGCAGACACACGCTGTTGGGAGCACTTGGTAGCCAGAGCGAGTTTGTCCACATTAATCACACCCCCATCCCACAGCTATGACAACTTAAGTACACTTTGATGTAGTTTTTGTACTCTGCAACGAACAGTGATGGCCGACGTGAGGATGCTCTCCACGAGTTGGCAAGAATCTGGGGAGGTTACAATGTGCAGCCTTGCCTATTCTCACAGGGGAACGTTTAAAAATAACATCACGTCGGTGACATACCGGTGGCTGGCCCTTCAGGCGGAATGCTGGACCCGGCCCTCTCCAGAAATGTTGCTCTTCCTGACTAGTTGGTCGTGGGGCGCTTCGTTGCAGCGCGACAACGCCCCAAAGTCACAGCTGGGGAGTGGTTCGGCGAGTTCCTGCAGGTTCCTCGCTGGAGCGAAAATACCTCGGCTTGCCAAATATCCTCACGGCCGCGGGGGATCATGTCAAGTCCGCCAGCCCGGCTGCGAGTGGAGCGGGTTGGGGGGTGGTTGGATACTGGGCCAGCAAACCCCCCTCCCCCATCCCGTTAAAATAAAACTCAGAGGTACAGAATGCCCGAAAGACCTCGTCCCTGGGAGAGGAAGGAGTTGGAGGTGGATGCCCTCCACCGGCCCCAGGACTGGCGAGCTGCGGCCGACTTTGCTCCAGCGGGGCGGGGGGGGGGGGCTGTTTCCGGGCAAGAAGTTCCAAAGTTCACTTCACCCATCGGGCTGGCGGTTGCACTTTTGCCAGCTTGGGCACCGGTGACCACCCGTCCGCGTACTTTACCCAAGTGCGCTTGGTGGGAGGGGGGCCGGGGTGGGGTTCGTCCCGAAAGAGGCTACCCCCCCCCCGTATTCAAAGCTAGGATGGGGAACAGCTTCTTTTTTCGCCCCACCCCACCATCCCCTGGGGGCTGCGAGACAGCTGGACTTCACCCCGGATCTCATCCCGCACGAAGTGGCCAGTGGCGTGAGGCAGCCTACATTTCGGGTCAAGAAGATTTGCGGGCGTTGGGGTCCACGGGAGATTTACCCCATCACGCTCGGAGGCGCGAACCTTCGCCGCAGAGGCTGACCCCGTCACCGGGTCATCCGTGGACAACCCCCTCGAACGCGCCTCCTCCCCCCACCCCCCTCAGAGACCGTGGACAACCCCCTCGAACGCGCCTCCTCCCCCCACCCCCCCCTCAGAGAACTTGATGGAGAGATGCCGGACCGAGTCGGCTGGGCAGTCTCCTTTAAAGAGGGAGCAACTGGGCGGGGGACAAGAACTCAAAGGGTCACCACCCTCGCCACCACAGTCCGTCCCAAACCCAGCTGCGAGAGGAGGAGGGTTGGCCGTGGGGCTAACAACACCGCCCCCCCCCACCATCCCGTAAAAGCCCACTGCTACCGAAACTCCAACAGAAGCTCCAAAGTCCTCGTCCCTGGGAGAGGGAGGATCTTCCCCTGGAAGACGGATAAGGTTATGTGGTGCCGTGAAGGATCCCACCCACCCGGTCTGTCCCACTCCCATCGGGGACCACCAGGCTCAAAAAAAGCGACTCTCCCCAAGCAGTGAGGCTGATCAACACCTCACCCACTGACCCACCCCTCCACACCCCCAATCACCCACTGACCCAACCCTCCACATCTCCGATCACCCACCGACCCACCCCTCCACACCACCCCAACCACCCACTGACCCACCCTTCCACACCCCCAATCACCCACCGACCCACCCCTCCACACCCCCAATCACCCACCGACCCACCCCTCCACACCCCCAATCACCCACCGACCCACCCCTCCACACCCCCACTCACCCACTGACCCACCCCTCCACACCCCCAATCATCCACCGACCCACCCCTCCACACTCCCAATCACCCACCGACCCACCCCTCCACACCCCCACTCACCCACTGACCCACCCCTCCACACCCCCAACCACCACTGCTTTATCATTTCCTGTCAGGGTCAGAGATACATACAGACAAGAGAAAATCTGCAGATGCTGGAAATCCAGAGCAACACACACACACACACACACAAAGCAAGACCCTTCATCGGGACTGGAGGAAGGAAATTGAGGAGATGAATAGGTGAAACCTTGTGGGGGGGGGTGGGGGTGAAGTAAAGAGCTGGGAAGTTGATTGGTGAGAGAGATACAGGGCTGGAGAAGGGGGCAATCTGATAGGAGAGGACAGAAGGCCCTGGAAGAAAGGGAATGGGGTGGAACACCAGAGGGAGGTGATGGGCAGGTAAGGAGATCAGGTGAGAGAGGGAAATGGGGATGGAGAATGGTGAATGGGTGGGGTCAATTACTGGAAGTTTGAGAAATCGATGTTCATGCCATCAAGTTGGAGGCTACCCAGATGGAATATAAGGTGTTGTTTCTCCAACTTGAGTGTGGCCTCATCACAACAGTGGAGGAGGCCATGGAATGGGAATGGGAAGTGGAATTAAAATGGGTGGCCACTGGGAGATCCCACTTTTTCTGGTAGTTGGAGCATAGGTGCTTGGTGAAACGGTCTCCCAATTTGCGTCGGGTCTCACTGATATACAGGAGGCCACACTGGGAGCACCAGACACAGTAGATGACCCCAACAGTCTCACAGGTGAAGTGTCACCTCACCTGGAAGGACTGTTTGGGGCCCTAAATGGTGGTGAGGGCGGAGGTGTAGGGGCAGGTGTGGCACTTGTTCCACTTGAGAGGATATGTGCCAGGAGGGAGATCATTGGGAAGGGACAAACGGACAAGGGAGTCACGTAGGGAGCATCCCTGTGGAAATCAGAAAGTTGGGGGGAGGTGTGATTGGTGGTGGGATCCCGTTGGAGGTGGCAGAAGTTTGGGAGAATGATGTGCTGGGTGCGGAGGCTGGTGAGGTGGTAGGTGAGGGCACGAGGAAGCCTATCCTTGGTAGGGTGGCGTGAGGGTGGGGAGAGGGCAGACAAGTGCAAAACGGAAGAGACGCGGTTGAGGACAGCGTTGTTGGTGGAGGAAGCGAAGCCCCTCTCGTTGAAGAAGGAGGACGTCACCTTCGTTCTAGAGTGAAAAGCCTCATCCTGATGTGGCGGAGATGGAGGAATTGGGGGGGGTGCGTTTTTGTTCAGATGCTCCTTTGCTTAGTGTCATTTTATGGAATATCATCAGTCATCTATGTGTTTAGATCTATTGTCGTTTTTTATTATTTTTGTAGTTTCTATCTTATTGTTTTTTTTTTGCTTCAGATCTGGAGTAACGATTATTTCATTCTCTTTACTCTTGTGTGCTGGAAGTGACATTAAACAATCTTGGATCTGAAACAACCTTGAACCAGAAGCACTGTGAGTGCTCAGCAGGTCAGGCTGCAGCTGTGGAGAGAGGAAAGGCTTAATTTTTCAGGTCAACGATTTGTCCAGCACAACATTTTGCCGTTGAATCTGTCCATTTCCTTTGCCCCCTCCCCCCCGCAAATGCCTGCAAGAAAATGGATCTCAGGGCAGTGACCTAAACGGCATCGCCATCATCATCACGCGTACTGTGTCGTGGGCGACCATGGTTCTCTTGACCATGATCGTGCTTGGCAAATCTTTCTGACAACAGGGGCTTGCCATCGCCTTTTTCTGGGCAGTGACTTTTACTGAGCTGAATCCCTAATTAATTAATTATAATAAATTAGCATTTGAGGCAGATGCATAAATTAAGATGAATTAATAATAATAAATTAGTGTTTGGGGTGGGCACATTGGCAACACTTAGAAGATCCATGTAGGCACGTGGGACAAGCTCATTGTGCAGCACAGTATCGACCAAATGGGCCGAAGGGCCTGTTCCGGTGCTGTGAGACTCCGGTCATTGGGTATATTTAAAGCAGAGGTTGATAGGTTTTTGATTCGGCAGGGTGTCAAAGGTTACGGAGACGAGGCAGGGGAATGGGGAATGGTCGCAAGGGAATGATCAGCCATGATGGAAAGGTGAAGCAGACTCGATGGGCTGAATGGCCTAATTCTGCTCCTGCCCCTTATGGTCTTACAATCCTTACCATTCTGTGACCTGATTCTCCTTTTTAAAAAAAAAATGAGCAAAAGTGGTGAAAAACTATTTTTAACAAAGTTAGTGATTATTTTAAAACCAGTATCGTGACAGTTGAACCCGGAGTTCGCATGGAGAGCGGGTCAACGGGTGGAGATAAAACATGGATGGAGGAGCTATCAGGAAGTTGGTACATGGTGCAATGGGTGGACATAAAACGTGGAAGGAGGAGCAAACCAGGAACCAGGACTAAGACTGTGAGACTGGGTAACAGCTTCTTCCCCAGGCTGTGAGACTAATGAATACTCTGTCACCACCGAAGTCTCATCACAAGGACAGGGAGCTGTTTACTGTTTACCTGTGCATGAATTTTGATTTGTATTTTATCAACTTATTTATAATAATATACTCCATGTTATATAACTTATTTCTGGTGTAATATATTTGGTTTATGTGCTGTGTGTGATATATGTTGTGCGGGTGCACCGTGCTCCGGAGGGACGCTGTTTTGTTTGGTTGTATATATGAACAGTCAGATGACAGCAAACTCGAACTTGAACTGAAAACTTTACAGCGCAGTACAGAACCCGAGCCGCAGCCCCTCCAGATACTCGGACCTGGAGGGGGGTGGGGTGGGTGGGGACTGCAACCCCCTCACACTCCGTGTAAGAGCGGTTCAACGCCGGAGAATGGACGGGGGTAACTGCTCCCCGACGCGGCACCGTCCACCCCCAGGTCGCCAGTGTACAGGGGAAGGAGCCCAGCGTGAAGAGACTTCCACTGTGAAGGGGAAGGGGGGTCCTCCCACCTCACCTCCACCCCGTCGCCGGGAGGTAACACAGACCGCCCCACCGAGTCCGGTCGGCAGGCGAAGGCAAGGGGGTGGTGAAAGTTGTTGCGGAACAGACCCTGCCAGAACCCGCGAGGTGGCTCACGTTACGTGGGACCCTCTTCCCGCCTCGCATCCCGGGGGAGTGGGTCCGAAGAGCTTTTCCGACTGACCGGCGCAGGAAGCACCTTGACTGGACCCGACTAAACCCCCAAACCCGCAGCAGCTCTGGATAAAACCCGGGGTGGGGGTGGGGGGTTTAGTTCCCGCAAGGCGGCGTGGAGTGACCCCCCCCCCCATCAATGCCATCCCTACCCAGAGCGCGAACCTCCCCCAGTACCGCCCCTCCCACCGCGTTTTTAAAGTTCCCCAAGAGCAATCCACCCTCCCGCACTCAACCCTTCGTTTTGCTACCGTCCGTGTGCCCGTCTAAGAGTCTCTCAGGGTGGCGAGGCCACTGGAGCAGGGACCCAATCACAGACCCGGTACTGTGTACACAGTGGAATTAACAGACATCTCACCCTGCAAAAACTCATTTCAGGGAGCTAGCACCCCCGCCCCCCGCAACCCCATGTCCTCACCTGTCGACATTCGTCTAATCTGTAAACCAAGTTGGGTATATGCAGAAAATGCGACATTAAAAATATGTACTTACATTATCATGTTTATTCTATTAAACTTTAAGCAATTCTACAGGGAGTTTGGCCTCATCAGGTAGGACACCAACAGTGTAGCTCCTTAGCAGCTAGCTTAAATCAGGGATCCCCAACCTTTTTGCAACGAGGACTGGTTTAATATTGACAATATTCTTGCGGACCAGCCGACCCAGGGGAGGGGGGTGTTAATCACGACCGGAATATAGGTGGTAAGTCAACTATAAGTCACTTGTAAGTGGCTAATACACTCAATTTCGTTTCTAAAGGGGTTTGTCTAACGAATTTAATACTAAACACACAGCTCATATTTTCCTCTCATGAATGTGGTGAGAAGTCAATTATAACAGTGGTCCCAAACCTCCGGGCTGCGAAGAATGCAGGGGTACCATGGTAGCCAGAACGCACCCAGCACATCTTTAAGAAAAAAGCCAAAGTGAATAAGCTAATTGATTAGGTGCTGCCTGGCACGTAAATGTCTGCCAGATCAGAAACGACGCAATTGGCATTCGCCTCTGATCTGGGCTGACATTTATTTGCTGGGCGGCACCTAATTAATTAGCTTGTTTATTTTGGCTTTTTTCTTAAATACCTGCGGATGCGTTCCGGCCACTGCTGTATTCTTCATGGCCCGGAGGTTGGGGACCACTGAATTATAAATCACTTATAAGTCAATAGCATCATAACATTTTAAGTAACGTTTAGATATTAAACACACCGCATATTTCCTCGTATGAACATATAAAATCATTACAACACACAAATATCGCTGATTCAGTGGGAGCCTTGGGCTTGTTTTCTGCAACAAGACGGTCCTATCGAAGGGTGATGGGAGACAGCGATACTCGAAGGGGGTTCCTTATGTCCAGTCTATTCCGCAAGTTAGTTTTCGTTGCATACATTGCAGAAAACTCTGCCTCGCAGAAATATGTTGGAAATGGAAGCAACGTTTTCAGTGTTTTTGTGGCTATCTCAGGATATTCAGCCTTGACTTTGATCCAGAATGCCGGCAGAGATGTTATGTCAAACATACTTTTCAGCCCGCTATCATTTGCAAGCTCGTGGAGTTGATCTTTTTCCTGTGCTGACATGGATAATTCACCAGGGACATTCACAAATGGGTCACGGACACATTCCTTTGCACATCTTGGGTCACAGATGACCTCACGTGTGTTAAAATTCAACAGTGGGCGTGACAGGGAATGAGGAAAGGTGCAGCTGACTCAAATCGTTTCATATCGCTAAATCATATTGTTTCCTCGGTTGGGGTGGTTGGGGAACACTCTTAGCACGAAGAGAGTCCAATCAGGATGCTCACTCTCCCTCTCAAAAATATCTATTTTCGGGATATTGTATATAATTTCCGGGTGTCAGGGAGCCACTATCGATATGCGGGAGACTCCCAGAACTTCCAGGAGAGGTGGGATGTCTGTATTAATTGAGTGACAAATCCCGAGGTGCAAACAAAGTTGGTGTCAAAGTTCAGTCAGAGATCAAAACATCCAGAGAAATCCAAAAACCAGAATCAGGAAACAGACAAAGTTGACATTCAGACGGACAGAGTACAGATATGAATGCTGGAAAGGCTCTGGAAAATTCATTGGCACAATCTGGCCACAAACAGATGAAAACACAGGACTGAAATACACTGAGCAATAACCAGAGAGGCAGATGAGAGGTGGAGCACAATGAGACACAGGGGGCAGCAATACAGGTAATAATCAGAAACAGGTGAGAGACGGAGTACTCAGTAATGCAGGGGCCAGAGTAGAGCAGGAGCGGGGACAGGAGCACATGGCGATACAGAACCACAGACTGACAGCTAAGGGGAAAACACACAAAAAGTCAGTGTTCAACTGTAGGTACTGGCAAAGGGCCCTGATATATCTCCATCTACCAACACCCCAGGCAGGGCGTTCCACACACCCACCATTCTTTGTGTGAAAAAAGTTACCTCTAACATCCCCCCCATGATTTCCCCAAAACACATTAAAATCTCCCCCTCTCTACAGTAATTGCTCACACACCCACCACTCTCTGTGTAAAAAATGTTACCTCTAACATCCCCCCATAATTTCCCCCAAACAGATTAAAATCTCACCCCTCGAAAGTAATTCCACACACCAACAACTCTCTGTGTAACAAAAGTTACTTCTAACATCCCCCCCATAATTTCTCCCAGACACTTTAAAATCTCGCCCTCTCTATAATAATTCCACACACCTACCACTCTGTGTGTAAAAAAATTACCTCTAACATTCCACCTCCATAATATCCCCCAAACACATTAAAATCTCACCCCTCGAAAGTAATTCCACACACCCACCACTCTCTGTGTAAAAAACGTTACCTCTAACATCTCCCCCATTATTTCCCAAAACACAGTAAAATCTCACCCTCCCTATAGAAATTCCACACACCCACCAGTTTCTGCCTATACAAAGTTGCCTCTAACATCCCCCCCATAATTTCTCCCAAATACATTAAAGTCTCTCCCTCTCTATACTAATTCCACACACCCACAACTCCCTGTGTAAAAAATGTTACCTCTAACTTCACCCCCATAATTTCCCCCAAACAGATTAAAATCTCACCCTCTGTATAGTAATTCCACTCTCCCACCACACTCTGTGTAAAAAAAGTTACCTTTAACATCCTTCCCATAATTTCTCCCAAACATATTAAAATCTTGCCCTCTGTATAGTAATTAGAACATAGAACATAGAATAATAGAGCACAGTACAGGCCCTTCGGCCCACAATGTTGTGACGACCCTCAAACCCTGCCTCCCATATAATCCCCCACCTTAAATTCCTCCATATACTTGTCTAGTAGTCTCTTAAACTTCACTAGTGTATCTGCCTCCACCACTGACTCAGGCAGTGCATTCCACGCACTAACCACTCTCTGAGTAAAAAACCTTCCCCTAATATCCCCCTTGAACTTCCCACCCCTTACCTTAAAGCCATGTCAGTGGTGTCCTGGGGAAGAGGCGCTGGCTATCCACTCTATCTATTCCTCTTATTATCTTGTACATCTCTATCATGTCTCCTCTCATCCTCCTTCTCTCCAAAGAGTAAAGCCCTAGTTCCCTTAATCTCTGATCACAATGCATACTCTCTAAACCAGGCAGCATCCTGGTAAATCTGCTCTGTACCTTTTCCAATGCTTCCACATCCTTCCTATAGTGAGGCGACCAGAACTGGACACAGCACTCCAAGTGTGGCCTAACCAGAGTTTTATAGAGCTGCATCATTACATCGCGACTCTTAAACTCTATCCCTCGACTTATGAAAGCTAACACCCCATAAGCTTTCTTAACTATCCTATCCACCTGTGAGGCAACTTTCAGGGATCTGTGGACACGTACCCCGAGATCCCTCTGCTCCTCCACACTACCAAGTATCCTGCCACTTACTTTGTACTCGACCTTGGAGTTTGTCCTTCCAAAGTGTACCACCTCACACTTCTCCGGGTTGAACTCCATCTGCCACTTCTCAGCCCACTTCTGCATCCTATCAATGTCTCTCTGCAATCTTTGACAATCCTCTACACTATCTACAACACCACCAACCTTTGTGTCGTCTGCAAACTTGCCAACCCACCCTTCTAACCCCACACCCAGGTCGTTAATAAAAATCATGAAAAGTAGAGGTCCCAGAACAGATCCTTGTGGGACACCACTAGTCGCAATCCTCCAATATGAATGTACTCCCTCCACCACCACTCTCTGCCTTCTGCAGGCAAGCCAATTCTGAATTCACCTGGCCAAACTTCCCTGGATCCCATGCCTTCTAACTTTCTGAATAAGCCTACTATGTGGAACCTTGTCAAATGCCTTACTAAAATCCATATAGATCACATCCACTGCACTACCCTCATCTATATGCCTGGTCACCTCCTCAAAGAACTCTATCAGGCTTGTTAGACATGATCTGCCCTTCACAAAGCCATGCTGACTGTCCCTGATCAGACCATGATTCTCTAAATGCCCAGAGATCCTATCTCTAAGAATCTTTTCCAACAGCTTTCCCACCACAGACGTAAGGCTCACTGGTCTATAATTACCCGGACTATCCCTACTACCTTTTTTGAACAAAGGGACAACACTCGCCTCCCTCCAATCCTCCGGTACCATTCCCGTGGACAACGAGGACATAAAGATCCTAGCCAGAGGCTCAGCAATCTCTTCCCTCGCCTCGTGGAGCAGCCTGGGGAATATTCCGTCAGGCCCCGGGGACTTACCTGTCCTAATGTATTTTAACAATTCCAACACCTCCTCTCCCTTAATATCAACATGCTCCAGAGCATCAACCTCACTCATATTGTCCTCACCATCATTATGTTCCTGCTCATTGGTGAATACCGAAGAAAAGTATTCATTGAGGACCTCGCTCACTTCCACAGCCTCCAGGCACATCTTCCCACCTTTATCTCTAATCGGTCCTACCTTCACTCCTGTCATCCTTTTTTTTCACATAATTGAAGAATGCCTTGGGGTTTTCCTTTACCCTACTCGCCAAGGCCTTCTCATGCCCCCTTCTTGCTCTTCTCAGCCCCTTCTTAAGCCCCTTTCTTGCTTCCCTATATTCCTCAATAGACCCATCTGATCCTTGCTTCCTAAACCTCATGTATGCTGCCTTCTTCCACCTGACTAGATTTCCCACCTCACTTGTCACCCATGGTTCCTTCACCCTACCATTCTTTATTTTCCTCACCGGGACAGAAATATCCCTAACATCCCGCAAGAGATCTCTAAACATCGACCACATGTTCATGGTACATTTCCCTGCAAAAACATCATCCCAATTCACACCCTCAAGTTCTAGCCTTATAGCCTCATAATTTGTCTTTCCCCAATTAAAAATTTTCCTGTCCTCTCTGATTCTATCCTTTTCCATGATAATTTCACACACCCACCACTCTCTGTGGAAATAAAGTTACCCCTAACATCCCCACCATTATTTCCCCAAAACACATCAAAATCTCGGCTTCTCTATAGTAATTCCAGACACTCAGAACTCTGTGTAAAAAAAGTTACCTCTAACATCCTCACCATAATTTCCCCCAAACACATTAAAATCTCACCATGTCTATAGTAATTTCATGCACACTTCACTCTCTGAGTAAGTAAAGTTACCTCTAACATCAACCGCCATAGTTTCTCCCAAACACGTTTAAATCTCGCCCTCTCTATAGTAATTTCACACACTCACCATTCCCTGTGTAAAAAAAGTTACCTCTAACATCCCCCCCATAATTTCCCCCAAACACATTATAATCTCACCCTCTCTATGTAAAAAAAGTTACTCTAACATGCCCCTAATAATTTCTCCCAAACACATTAAAATCTCACCCCCTCTACAGCAATTCCACACACCCACCACTCTGTGTAAAAAAAATATCTCAAACATCCTCCCCATATTTTCTCCTAAATACATTAACACCTCGCCCTCTCTATAGTGTTTCCACACACCCACTGCTCTCTGTGTAAAAAAAGGTTACCTCTAACATCCCCCAAAATTTCCCCCAAACACATTAAAATCTCACCCCCCTATAGTAATGCCACATACCCACCACTCTCTGTGTAAAAACGGTTACCTCTAAACATCCCCCCATAATTTCCGCCAGTTTAAAATTCGCCCTCTCTATAGTAATACCACACACCCACCACCCTCTGTGTAAAAAAAATTACCTCTAACATCTCCCCCCATCATTTCCCCGAAACACATTAAAATCTCGCCCTCTCTATAGTAATTCCACACACCCACCACTCTCTGTGTAAAAAAATTTATCTCTAACATCCCTCCCATAATTACTCCCAAAACACATTAACACCTCGCCCTCTCTATAGTAATTCCACGTACCCCCCACTCTGTGTAAAAAAGTAACCTCTAATACCCCCCCATAATTTCCCCCAAACACATTAAAATCTCACCCCCTCTATAGTAATTCCACACTCCCACCGCTCT
>NC_092402.1:5000615-5112637 GCF_030028105.1 Mobula birostris
TCTTCCCCTCACCTGCCTATCACCTCCCCCTGGTGTCCCTTCTCCTTCCCTTTCTCCCATGTCCACTCCTCCCCTATCAGATTACTCCTTCTCCAGCCCTTTGTCTTTTCCACCGATCACCTCCCCCTGGGTCCCCTCATCCTTCCCTTTCTCCCATGGCCCACTCTCCTCACCGATCAGATTCCTTCCTCCCCAGCCCTTTGTCTTTTCCACCTATCAACTCCCCCTGGGTCCCCTCATCCTTCCCTTTCTCCCATGGTCCACTCTCCACACAGACACACACACACACACACACACACACACACACACACACACACACACACACACTCACACGCATATACACACACCTTGCATACAGACACTCCTGTGTCGAGCATCACTCTGCGGACATGGAGTTCAGGAGAACCCCCACCCCCACTCGCACAAGAGAAAGGAGATGGTTATGACCTCAGGAGAAGCCACACCACCCACACTCCGCTCCATGTTGGCGTCACAGCGGTGGAAAGCGGGAGCAGTTTCAAACTCTTGGGAGTGCACGTCTCACACGACCTCTCACCGTCCTGGGGCACAGCCCAGATAGTCAGGACAGCTCACCACCCACCTCTGTTGTCTGAGGAGGCGGAAGAGAGCCAGACTTTGCACATCCGTACTCCCGTCACTCTACAGGTGCCCAGTAGGGGGCGCCCTGACATGCAGCGGGACGGCCCGGATAGGGAGATGCTTCATGCATCTACAGCAGGCCGTCAACACTGCCCAACGCATCACCGACACCAGCCTTCCCACACAATCATGGACATAGATACAGAAAGGGGCCAGTAACGTCATGAAGGATCCCACCCACCCTGCTCACAGACTGTCTGTCCCACTCGCATCGGGGAGGAGGTTATGTAGTATCCGCGCCAGGACCGGCAGACTCAAAAAGAGTGAATTTCCCCAAGCAGTGAGGCTGATCAACACCTCCACCCAATGACCCACCCCTCCACACCCCCAATCACCCACTGACCCACCCTTCCACACCCCCAATCACCCATTGACCCACCCCTCCACACCCCCAATCACCCACTGACCCACCCCTCCATACCCCCAATCACCCACTGACCCACCCCTCCACACCCCCAATCACCCACTGACCCACTCCTCCACACCCCCAATCACCCACTGACCCACCCCTCCACACCCCCAATCACCCACAGACCCACCCCTCAACACCCCCAATCACCCCCTGACCCACCCCTCCACATCCCAAATCACCCACTAACCCACCCCTCCAAACCCCAATCACCCACTGACCCACCCCTACACACCACCAATCACCCACCGACCCACCCTTTCACACCCCCAATCACCCATTGACCCACCCCTCCACAGTCCCGATTCACCCACCGACCCACCCCTCCACACACCCATTCACCCACCGCTCCACACACCCAATCACCCACCGACCCACCCCTCCACACCCCAATCACCCACTGACCCACCCCTCCACACACCCAATCACACACTGACCCACCCCTCCACACCCCCAATCAACCACCGACCCACCCCTCCACACCCCCAATCACCCACTGACCCACCACTCCACACCGCCAATCACCAACCGACCCACCCCTCCACACCCCCAATCACCCACCGACCAACCCCTCCACACCCCCAATCACCCACTGACTCACCCCTCCACACCCACAATCACCGAAAGACCAAGCCCTCCACATACCCGATCACACAATGACCCACCCCTCCACACCCGCAATCACCCATTGACTCACCCCTCCACACCCTCAATCACCCACTGACACAACCCTCCACACCCACAATCACCCACTGACCCACCCCTCCACAACCCCGATCACCCATTGACCCAGCCCTCCACACCCGTTATCACCCACTGACCCAACCCTCCACACCCCCAATCACCCACTGACCCAACCCTCCACACTCCCAATCACACACTGACGCACCCCTCCACACCCCCAATCACCCACTGACCCACCCCTCCACACCCCCAATCACCCACTGACCCAACCCTCCACACCCCCAATCACCCACTGACCCACCCCTCCACACCCCCAATCACCCACTGACCCACCCCTCCACACCCCCAATCACCCACTGACCCACCCCTCCACACCCCCAATCACCCACTGACCCACCCCTCCACACACCGAATCACCCACTGACCCACCCATCCACACCCCCAATCAGCCACTGACCCACCCCTCCACATCCCCAATCACCTACTGACCCCCCCCACCTCACCCCCAATCACCCACTGACCCACCATTCAACACACCCAATCAGCCACTGACCCACCACCCAACCCCCCAATCACCTACTGACCCAGCCCTCCGCACCCCCAATCACCCTATGACCCACCCCTCCACACCCCCAATCACCCACCGACCCAACCCTCCACACACCCAATCACTCACCGACCCACCCCTCCACACCCCCAATCACCCATTGACCCACCCCTCCACACCCCCAATCACCCACTGACCCACCCCTCCACACCCCCAATCACCCACTGACCCACCCCTCCACACCCCCAATCACCCACCGACCCACCCCTCCACACACCCATTCACCCACCATTCCACACACCCAATCACCCACCGACCCACACCTCCACACCCCAATCACCCACTGACCCACCCTTCCACACACCCAATCACACACTGACCCACCCCTCTACACCCCTAATCACCCAATGACCCACCCCTACACACCCCCAATTACCCACTGACCCACCCCTCCACACCCCCAATCACCCACTGACCCAACCCTCCACACCCCCAATCAACCACCGACCCACCCCTCCACACCCCCAATCACCCACTGACCCACCACTCCACACCGCCAATCACCAACCGACCCACCCCTCCACACCCACAATCACCGAACGACCCAGCCCTCCACACCCCCGATCACACAATGACCCACCCCTCCACACCCGCAATCACCCATTGACCCACCCCTCCACACCCTCAATCACCCACTGAAAGAACTCTCCACACCCACAATCACACGCTGACCCACCCCTCCACAACCCCGATCACCCATTGACCCAGCCCACCACACCCGTTATCACCCACTGACCCAACCCTCCACACCCCCAATCACCCACTGACCCAACCCTCCACACTCCCAATCACACACTGACCCACCCCACCACACCCTTAATCACCCACTGACCCACCCCTCCACACCCTCAATCACCCACTGACCCAACCCTCCACACTCCCAATCACACACTGACGCACCCCTCCACACAACCAATCACGCATTGACCCACCCCAGCACACCCCTAATCACCCACTGACCTAAACCTCCACACCCTCAATCACTCACTGACCCACCTCTCCACACCCCCAATCACCAACTGACCCACCTCCAAACCCCCAATCACGCACTGACCCACCCCTCCACATCCCAAATCACCCACTAACCCACCCTTCCAACCTCCAATCACCCTCTGACCCACCCATACACACCACCAATCACCCACTGACCCACCCCTCCACACCCCCAATCACCCAACGACCCACCACTCCACACCCCCAATCACCAACGACCCACCACTCCACACCCCTAATCACCCACTGACACACCCATCCACATCCACAATCACCCGTTGACCCACCCCTCCACAAGCCCGATCACCCATTGACCCACCCCTCCACACCCCCAATCACCCACTGACCCACTACTCCACACCCCCAATCACCCACTGACCCACCACTCCACACCACCAATCACCGACCGACCCACCCCTCCACACCCGCAATCACCCACTGACCCACCCCTCCACACCCACAATCACCTACCAATCCACCCCTCCACATCCCCAATCACTCACTGACCCACGCCTCCACACCCCCAATCACCAACTGACCCACCCCTCCACAACCCCAATCACCTACTGACCCCCCCACCTTACCCCCAATCACCCACTGACCCACCCCTCCACACCCCCAATCAGCCACTGACCCACCCCTCCACACCCCCAATCACCTACTGACCCCCCCAACGCACCCCCAATCACCCACTGACCCACCATTCAAGACCCCCAATCAGCCACTGACACACCCCTCCACACCCCCAATCACCTACTGACCCACCCCTCCGCACCCCCAATCACCCTATGACCCACCCCTCCACACCCCCAATGACCCACCGACCCAAGCCTCCACACACCCAATCACCCACCGACCCACCCCTCCACACCCCCAATCACCCATTGACCCACCCCCTCCACAGTCCTGATCACCCACTGACCCACTCCTCCACACCCCCAATCACCCACTGACCCACCCCTCCACACCCCCAATCACCCACTGATCCACCCCTCCACACCCCCAATCACCCACTGACCCACCCCTCCACACCCCCAATCACCCACCGACCCACCCCTCCACACACCCATTCACCCACCGCTCCACACACCCAATCACCCACCGACCCACCCCTCCACACCCCAATCACCCACTGACCCACCCCTCCACACACCCAATCACACACTGACCCACCCCTACACACCCCCAATCACCCACTGACCCACCCCTCCACACCCACAATCACCCACTGACCCACCCCTCCACACCCCCAATCACCCACTGACCCACCCCTCCACACCCCCAATCACCCACTGACCCACCCCTCCACACACCGAATCACCCACTGACCCACCCCTCCACACCCCCAATCAACCACTGACCCACCCCTACACACCCCCAATCACCCACTGACACACCACACCACACCCACAATCACCGAACGACCCAGCCCTCCACATACCCGATCACACAATGACCAACCCCTCCACACCCGCAATCACCCATTGACCCACCTCTCCACACCCCCAATCACCCACCGACCCACCCCTCCACACACCCATTCACCCACCGCTTCACACACCCAATCACCCACTGACCCACCCCTCCACACCCCCAATCACCCACCGACCCACCCCTCCACACACCCATTCACCCACCCCTCCACACCCCCAATCACCCACTGACCCACCCCTCCACACACCCAATCACCCACTGACCCACCCCTCCACACCCCAATCACCCACTGACCCACCCCTCCACACCCCCAATCACCCACTGACCCACCCCTCCACACCCCCAATCACCCACTGACCCACCCCTCCACACCCCCAATCACCCACCGACCCACCCCTCCACACCCCCAATCACCCGCCGACCCACCCCTCCACACCCCCAATCACCCACTGACCCACCCCTCCACACCCCCAATCACCCACTGACCCACCCCTCCACACACCCAATCACACACTGACCCACCCCTCTACACCCTTAATCACCCATTGACCCACCCCTACACACCCCCAAACACCCACTGACCCACCCCTCCACACCCCCAATAAACCACCGACCCACCCCTCCACACCCGCAATCACCCACTGACCCACCACTCCACACCGGCAATCACCAACCGACCCACCCCTCCACACCCACAATCACCGAACGACCCAGCCCTCCACATACCCGATCACACACTGACCCACCCCTCCACACCCGCAATCACCCATTGACCCACCCTTCCACACCCCCAATCACCCACTGACCCACCCCTCCACACCCCCAATCACCCACTGACCTGCCCCTCCACACCCCCAATCACCCACCGACCCACACCTCCACACCCCCAATCACCCACTGACCCACCCCTCCACACACCGAATCACCCACTGACCCACCCCTCCACACCCCCAATCAACCACTGACCCACCCCTACACACCCCCAATCACCCACCGACCCACCCCTCCACACCCCCAATCACCCACCGACCCACCCCTCCACACCCACAATCACCGAACGACCAAGCCCTCCACATACCCGATCACACAATGACCAACCCCTCCACACCCGCAATCACCCATTGACCCACCCCTCCACACCCCCAATCACCCACCGACGCAACCCTCCACACACCCAATCACCCACCGACCCACCCCTCCACACCCCCAATCACCCACTGACACACCCCTCCACACCCCCAGCACACACTAACCCACCGATCCACACCCCCAATCACCCACTGCCCCACCCCTCCACACCCCCAATCACCCACTGACCCACCCCTCCACACCCCCAATCACCCACTGACCCACCCCTCCACACCCCCAATCACCCACCGACCCACCCCTCCACACACCCATTCACCCACCGCTCCACACACCCAATCACCCACTGACCCACCCCTCCACACCCCAATCACCCACTGACCCACCCCTCCACACACCCAATCACACACTGACCCACCCCTCTACACCCTTAATCACCCATTGACCCACCCCTACACACCCCCAATCACCCACTGACCTCCCCTCCGCACCCCCGATCACCCACTGACCCACCCCTCCACACCCCCAATCACCCACTGACCCACCCCTCCACACCCCCAATCACCCACTGACCCACTACTCCACACCCCCAATCACCCACTGACCCACCACTCCACACCACCAATCACCGACCGACCCACCCCTCCACACCCGCAATCACCCACTGACCCACCCCTCCACACCCACAATCACCTACCAATCCACCCCTCCACATCCCCAATCACTCACTGACCCACGCCTCCACACCCCCAATCACCAACTGACCCACCCCTCCACAACCCCAATCACCTACTGACCCCCCCACCTTACCCCCAATCACCCACTGACCCACCCCTCCACACCCCCAATCAGCCACTGACCCCCCCAACGCACCCCCAATCACCCACTGACCCACCATTCAAGACCCCCAATCAGCCACTGACACACCCCTCCACACCCCCAATCACCTACTGACCCACCCCTCCGCACCCCCAATCACCCTATGACCCACCCCTCCACACCCCCAATGACCCACTGACCCACCCCTCCACACCCCCAATCACCCACTGACCCACCCCTCCATACCCCCAATCACCCACTGACCCACCCCTCCACACCCCCAATCACCCACCGACCCACCCCTCCACACACCCATTCACCCACCGCTCCACACACCCAATCACCCACCGACCCACCCCTCCACACCCCAATCACCCACTGACCCTCCCCTCCACACACCCAATCACACACTGACCCACCCCTACACACCCCCAATCACCCACTGACCCACCCCTCCACACCCCCAATCACCCACTGACCCACCCCTCCACACACCGAATCACCCACTGACACACCACACCACACCGCCAATCACCAACCGACCCACCCCTCCACACCCACAATCACCGAACGACCAAGCCCTCCACACCCCGAATCACCCACTGACCCACCCCTCCACACCCCCAATAAACCACCGACCCACCCCTCCACACCCGCAATCACCCACTGACCCACCACTCCACACCGCCAATCACCAACCGACCCACCCCTCCACACCCACAATCACCGAACGACCCAGCCCTCCACACCCCCGATCACACAATGACCCACCCCTCCACACCCGCAATCACCCATTGACCCACCCCTACACACCCTCAATCACCCACTGACAGAACCCTCCACACCCACAATCACACGCTGACCCACCCCTCCACAACCCCGATCAGCCATTGACCCAGCCCACCACACCCGTTATCACCCACTGACCCAACCCTCCACACCCCCAATCACCCACTGACCCAACCCTCCACACTCCCAATCACACACTGACGCACCCCTCCACACAACCAATCACGCATTGACCCACCCCAGCACACCCCTAATCACTCACTGACCTAAACCTCCACACCCTCAATCACTCACTGACCCACCTCTCCACACCCCCAATCACCAACTGACCCACCTCCACACCCCCAATCACGCACTGACCCACACCTCCACACGCCCAATCACCCAACGACCCACCACTCCACACGCCCAATCACCAACGACCCACCACTCCACACCCCCAATCACCCACTGACACACCCATCCACATCCACAATCACCCGTTGACCCACCCCTCCACAAGCCCGATCACCCATTGACCCACCCCTCCGCACCCCCAATCACCCACTGACCCACTAATCCACACCCCCAATAACCCACTGACCCACCACTCCACACCACCAATCACCGACCGACCCACCCCTCCACACCCCCAATCACCCACTGACCCACGCCTCCACACCCTCAATCACCTACCAATCCACCCCTCCACATCCCCAATCACTCACTGACCCACGCCTCCACACCCCCAATCACCAACCGACCCACCCCTCCACAACCCCAATCACCTACTGACACCCCCACCTTACACCCAATCACCCACTGACCCACCCCTCCACACCCCCAATCAGCCACTGACCCACCCCTCCACACCCCCAATAACCTACTGACCCCCCCACCTCACCCCCAATCACCCACTGACCCACCATTCAACACCCCCAATCAGCCACTGACACACCCCTCCACACTCCCAATCACCTACTGACCCACCCCCCCACACCCCCAATGACCCACCGACCCAACCCTCCACACACCCAATCACCCACCGACCCACCCCTCCACACCCCCAATCACCCATTGACCCACCCCCTCCATACCCCCAATCACCCACTGACCCACCCCTCCACACCCCCAATCACCCACCGACCCACCCCTCCACACACCCATTCACCCACCGCTCCACACACCCAATCACCCACCGACCCACCCCTCCACACCCCAATCACCCACTGACCCACCCCTCCACACACCCAATCACACACTGACCCACCCCTCTACACCCCTAATCACCGAATGACCCACCCCTACACACCCCCAATCACCCACTGACCCACCCCTCCACACCCCCAATCACCCACTCACCCACCCCTCCACACACCCAATCACCCACTGACCCATCCCTCCACACCCCCAATCAACCACTGACCCACCCCTCCACACCCCCAATCACCCACTGACACACCACACCACACCGCCAACCACCAACCGACCCACCCCTCCACACCCACAATCACCGAACGACCAAGCCCTCCACATACCCGATCACACAATGACCCACCCCTCCACACCCGCAATCACCCATTGACCCACCCCTCCACACCCTCAATCACCCACTGACACAACCCTCCACACCCACAATCACCCGCTGACCCATCCCTCCACAAGTCCGATCACCCATTGACCCAGCCCTCCACACCCGTTATCACCCACTGACCCAACCCTCCACACCCCCAATCACCCACTGACCCAACCCTCCACACTCCCAATCACACACTGACCCACCCCACCACACCCCCAATCACCAACTGACCCACCTCCACACCCCCAATCACGCACTGACCCACCCCTCCACACGCCCAATCACCCACTGACCCACCACTCCACACCCCCAATCACCCACTGACACACCCATCCACATCCACAATCACCCGTTGACCCACCCCTCCACAAGCCCGATCACCCATTGACCCACCCCTCCACACCCCCAATCACCCACTGACCCACTACTCCACACCCCCAATCACCCACTGACCCACCCTTCCACACTCCCAATCACCCACTGACCCACCCCTCCACACCCCCAATCATACACTGACCCACTCCTCCACACCACCAATCACCCACTGACCCACCCCTCCACACCCCCAATCACCCACTGACCCACCCCTCCACACCCCCAATCACCCACTGACCCACCCCTCCACACCCCCAATCACCCACTGACCCACTCCTCCACACCCCCAATCACCCACTGACCCACCCCTCCACACCACCAATCACCCACTGACCCACCCCTCAACACCCCCAATCACCCCATGACCCACCCCTCCACACCCCCAATCACCCTCTGACCCACCCCTCCACACACCCAATCACCCACTGACCCACCCCTCCACACCCCCAATCACCCACTGACCCACCCCTCCACACCCCCAATCACCCACTGACCCACCCCTCCACACCCCCAATCACCCACCGACCCACCCCTCCACACACCCATTCACCCACCGCTTCACACACCCAATCACCCACCGACCCACCCCTCCACACCCCAATCACCCACTGACCCACCCCTCCACACACCCAATCACACACTGACCCACCCCTACACCACCCCAATCACCCACTGACCCACCCCTCCACACCCCCGATCACCCACTGACCCAACCCTCCACACCCCCAATCACACACTGACCCACCCCTACACAACCCCAATCACCCACTGACACACCCCTCCACACACCGAATCACCCACTGACCCACCCCTCCACACCCCCAATCAACCACTGACCCACCCCTCCACACCCCCAATCACCCACTGACACACCACACCACACCCCCAATCACCCACCGACCTACCCCTCCACACCCCCAATCACCCACCGACCCACCCCTCCACACCCCCAATCACCCACCGACCCACCCCTCCACACCCCCAATCACCCACCGACCCACCCCTCCACACACCGAATCACCTACTGACCCCCCCACCTTACCCCCAATCACCCACTGACCCACCCCTCCACACCCCCAATCAGCCACTGACCCACCCCTCCACACCCCCAATCACCCATTGACCCACCCCCTCCACACTCCCAATCACCCACTGACACACTCCTCCACACCCCCAATCACCCACCGACCCACCCCTCCACACACCCATTCACCCACCGCTCCACACACCCAATCACCCACCAACCCACCCCTCCACACCCCAATCACCCACTGACCCACCCCTCCACACACCCAATCACCCACTGACCCACCTCTCCACACCCCCAATCACCCACTGACCCACCCCTACACACACCCATTCACCCACCGCTTCACACACACAATCACCCACCGACCCACCCCTCCACACCCCCAATCACACACTGACCCACCCCTACACAACCCCAATCACCCACTGACCCACCCCTCCACACCCCCAATCACCCACTGACCCACCCCTCCACACACCGAATCACCCACTGACCCACCCCTCCACACCCCCAATCAACCACTGACCCACCCCTCCACACCCACAATCAGCCACTGACCCACCCCTCCACACCCCCAATCACCTACTGACCCCCCCAACGCACCCCCAATCACCCACTGACCCACCCCTCCACACCCCCAATCACCCACTGACCCACCTCTCCACACCCCCAATCACCCACTGACCCACCACTCCACACACCCAATCACCCACTGACCCACCCCTCCACACCCCCAATCACCTACTGACCCACCCCTCCGCACCCCTAATCACCCTATGACCCACCCCTCCACACCCCCAATGACCCACCGACCCAACCCTCCACACACCCAATCACCCACCGACCCACCCCTCCACACCCCCAATCACCCATTGACCCACCCCCTCCATACCCCCAATCACCCACTCACCCACCCCTCCACACCCCCAATCACCCACTGACCCACCCCTCCACACCCCTAATCATCCACCGACCCACCCCTCCACACCCCCAATCACCCACCGACCCACCCCTCCACACCCCCAATCACCCACCGACCCACCCCTCCACTCCCTCAATCACCCACTGACCCACCCCTCCAAACCCCCAATCACCCACTGACCCACCCCTCCACACCCCCAATCACCCACCGACCCACCCCTCCACACACCCATTCACCCACCGCTTCACACACCCAATCACCCACCGACCCACCCCTCCACACACCAATCACCCACTGACCCACCCCTCCACACACCCAATCACACACTGAACCACCCCTACACAACCCCAATCACCCACTGACCCACCCCTCCACACCCCCAATCACCCACTGACCCACCCCTCCACACACCGAATCACCCACTGACCCACCCCTCCACACCCCCAATCAACCACTGACCCACCCCTCCACACCCCCAATCACCCACTGACACACCACACCACACCGCCAATCACCAACCGACCCACCCCTCCACAACCCGAATCACCTAATGACCCCCCCACCTTACCCCCAATCACCCACTGACCCACCCCTCCACACCCCCAATCAGCCACTGACCCACCCCTCCACACCCCCAATCACCCACTGACCCAACCCTCCACACTCCCAATCACCCACCGATCCACCCCTCCACACACCCATTCACCCACCGCTTCACACACCCAATCACCCACCGACCCACCCCTCCACACCCCAATCACCCACTGACCCACCCCTCCACACACCCAATCACACACTGACCCACCCCTACACAACCCCAATCACCCACTGACCCACCCCTCCACACCCCCAATCACCCACTGACCCACCCCTCCACACACCGAATCACCCACTGACCCACCCCTCCACACCCCCAATCAACCACTGACCCACCCCTCCACACCCCCAATCACCAACCGACCCACCCCTCCACACCTCCAATCACCTACTGACCCCCCCACCTTACCCCCAATCACCCACTGACCCACCCCTCCACACCCCCAATCAGCCACTGACCCACCCCTCCACACCCCCAATCACCCACTGACCCACCATTCAACACCCCCAATCAGCCACTGACACACCCCTCCACACCCCCAATCACCTACTGACCCACCCCTCCGCACCCCCAATCACCCTATGACCCACCCCTCCACACCCCCAATCACCCACTGACCCAACCCTCCACACACCCAATCACCCACCGACCCACCCCTCCACACCCCCAATCACCCATTGACCCACCCCTCCACACCCCCAATCACCCACCGACCCACCCCTCCACACAGCCATTCACCCACCGCTCCACACACCCAATCACCCACCAACCCACCCCTCCACACCCCAATCACCCACTGACCCACCCCTCCACACACCCAATCACACACTGACCCACCCCTACACACCCCCAATCACCCACTGACCCACCCCTCCACACCCCCAATCACCCACTGACCCACCCCTCCACACACCGAAACACCCACTGACCCACCCCTCCACACCGCCAATCACCAACCGACCCACCCCTCCACACCCACAATCACCGAACGACCAAGCCCTCCACATACCCGATCACACAATGACCAACCCCTCCACACCCGCAATCACCCATTGACCCACCCCTCCACACCCCCAATCACCCACCGACGCAACCCTCCACACACCCAATCACCCACCGACCCACCCCTCCACACCCCCAATCACCCATTGATCCACCCCCTCCATACCCCCAATCACCCACTGACCCACCCCTCCACACCCCCAATCACCCACCGACCCACCCCTCCACACACCCATTCACCCACCGCTCCACACACCCAATCACCCACTGACCCACCCCTCCACACCCCAATCACCCACTGACCCACCCCTCCACACACCCAATCACACACTGACCCACCCCTCTACACCCTTAATCACCCATTGACCCACCCCTACACACCCCCAATCACCCACTGACCCACCCCTCCACACCCCCAATCACCCACTGACCCACCCCTCCACACACCGAATCACCCACTGACCCACCCCTCCACACCCCCAATAAACCACCGACCCACCCCTCCACACCCGCAATCACCCACTGACCCACCACTCCACACCGCCAATCACCAACCGACCCACCCCTCCACACCCACAATCACCGAACGACCCAGCCCTCCACACCCCCGATCACACAATGACCCACCCCTCCACACCCGCAATCACCCATTGACCCACTCCTCCACACCCTCAATCACCCACTGACAGAACCATCCACACCCACAATCACACGCTGACCCACCCCTCCACAACCCCGATCAGCCATTGACCCAGCCCACCACACCCATTATCACCCACTGACCCAACCCTCCACACCCCCAATCACCCACTGACCCAACCCTCCACACTCCCAATCACACACTGACCCACCCCTCCACACCCCCAATCACCCATTGACCCACCCCTCCACACCCCCAATCACCCACTGACCCAACCCTCCACACCCCCAATCACCCACTGACCCAACCCTCCACACTCCCAATCACACACTGACACACCCCTCCACACAACCAATCACGCATTGACCCACCCCAGCACACCCCTAATCACCCACTGACCTAAACCTCCACACCCTCAATCACTCACTGACCCACCTCTCCACACCCCCAATCACCAACTGACCCACCTCCACACCCCCAATCACGCACTGACCCACCCCTCCACATCCCAAATCACCCACTAACCCACCCCTCCAACCTCCAATCACCCTCTGACCCACCCATACACACACCCAATCACCCACTGACCCACTCCTTCACACCCCCAATCACCCACGGACCCACCCCCTCCATACCCCCAATCACCCACTGACCCACCCCTCCACACCCCCAATCACCCACCGACCCACCCCTCCACACACCCATTCACCCACCGCTCCACACACCCAATCACCCACTGACCCACCCCTCCACACCCCAATCACCCACTGACCCACCCCTCCACACACCCAATCACACACTGACCCACCCCTACACACCCCTAATCACCCACTGACCCACCCCTCCACACCCCCAATCACCCACTGACCCACCCCTCCACACCCCCAATCACCAACCGACCCACCCCTCCACACCCACAATCACCGAACGACCAAGCCCTCCACATACCCGATCACACAATGACCAACCCCTCCACACCCGCAATCACCCATTGACCCACCCCTCCACACCCCCAATCACCCACCGACGCAACCCTCCACACACCCAATCACCCACCGACCCACCCCTCCACACCCCCAATCACCCATTGACCCACCCCCTCCATACCCCCAATCACCCACTGACCCACCCCTCCACACCCCCAATCACCCACTGACCCACCCCTCCACACCCCCAATCACCCTCCGACCCACCCCTCCACACACCCATTCACCCACCGCTCCACACACCCAATCACCCACTGACCCACCCCTCCGCACCCCCAATCACCCACTGACCCACTACTCCACACCCCCAATCACCCACTGACCCACCACTCCACACCACCAATCACCGACCGACCCACCCCTCCACACCCCCAATCACCCTCTGACACACCCCTTCACACCCCCAATCACCCACTGACCCACCCCTCCACACCCACAATCACCTACCAATCCACCCCTCCACATCCCCAATCACTCACTGACCCACCCCTCCACACCCCCAATCACCCACTGACCCACCCCTCCACACCCCCAATCACCCACTGACCCACCTCTCCACACCCCCAATCACCCACTGACCCACCCCTCCACACCACCAATCACCCACTGACCCACCCCTCCACACCCCCAATCACCCACTGACCCACCTCTCCACACCCCCAATCACCCACTGACCCACCCCTCCACACACCCTATCACCCACTGACCCACCCCTCCACACCCCAATCACCCACTGACCCACCCCTCCACACCCCCAATCACCCACTGACCCACCCCTCCACACCCCCAATCACCCACTGACCCACCCCTCCACACCCCCAATCACCCACTGACCCACCTTCCACAGTCCCAATCACCCACTGAACCACCACTCCACACCCCCAACCACCCACTGACCCTGCCCTCCACATCCCCAATCACTCACTGACCCACCCCTCCACACCCCCAATCACCAACTGACCCACCCCTCCACAACCCCAATCACCTACTGACCCCCCCACCTTACCCCCAATCACCCACTGACCCACCCCTCCACACCCCCAATCAGCCACTGACCCACCCCTCCACACCCCCAATCACCTACTGACCCACCCCTCCGCACCCCCAATCACCCTATGACCCACCCCTCCACACCCCCAATGACCCACCGACCCAACCCTCCACACACCCAATCACCCACCGACCCACCCCTCCACACCCCCAATCACCCATTGACCCACCCCCTCCATACCCCCAATCACCCACTGACCCACCCCTCCACACCCCCAATCACCCACTGACCCACCCCTTCACACACCCAATCACCCACTGACCCACCCGTCCACAGCCCCAATCACCCACTGACCCACCCCTACACACCCCCAATCACCCACCGACCCACCCCTCCACACACCCATTCACCCACCGCTCCACACACCCAATCACCCACCGACCCACCCCTCCACACCCCAATCACCCACTGACCCACCCCTCCACACACCCAATCACACACTGACCCACCCCTACACACCCCCAATCACCCACTGACCCACCCCTCCACACCCCCAATCACCCACTGACCCACCCCTCCACACACCCAATCACACACTGACCCACCCCTCTACACCCTTAATCACCCATTGACCCACCCCTACACACCCCCAATCACCCACTGACCCACCCCTCCACACCCCCAATCACCCACTGACCCACCCCTCCACACACCGAATCACCCACTGACCCACCCCTCCACACCCCCAATAAACCACCGACCCACCCCTCCACACCCGCAATCACCCACTGACCCACCACTCCACACCGGCAATCACCAACCGACCCACCCCTCCACACCCACAATCACCGAACGACCCAGCCCTCCACACACCCAATCACACACTGACCCACCCCTACACACCCCCAATCACCCACTGACCCACCCTTCCACACCCCCAATCACCCACTGACCCACCCCTCCACACACCGAATCACCCACTGACCCACCCCTCCACACCCCCAATCAACCACTGACCCACCCCTACACACCCCCAATCACCCACTGACACACCACACCACACCGCCAATCACCAACCGACCCACCCCTCCACACCCACAATCACCGAACGACCAAGCCCTCCACATACCCGATCACACAATGACCAACCCCTCCACACCCGCAATCACCCATTGACCCACCCCTCCACACCCCCAATCACCCACCGACGCAACCCTCCACACCCCCAATCACCCACCGACCCACCCCTCCACACCCCCAATCACCCATTGACCCACCCCCTCCACACCCACAATGACCCACTGACCCACCCCTCCACACCCCCAATCACCCACTGACCCACCCCTCCACACCCCCAATCACCCACCGACCCACCCCTCCACACACCCATTCACCCACCGCTCCACACACCCAATCACCCACTGACCCACCCCTCCACACCCCAATCACCCACTGACCCACCCCTCCACACACCCAATCACACACTGACCCACCCCTCTACACCCTTAATCACCCATTGACCCACCCCTACACACCCCCAATCACCCACTGACCCACCCCTCCACACCCCCAATCACCCACTGACCCACCCCTCCACACACCGAATCACCCACTGACCCACCCCTCCACACCCCCAATAAACCACCGACCCACCCCTGCACACCCGCAATCACCCACTGACCCACCACTCCACACCGCCAATCACCAACCGACCCACCCCTCCACACCCACAATCACCGAACGACCCAGCCCTCCACACCCCCGATCACACAATGACCCACCCCTCCACACCCGCAATCACCCATTGACCCACCCCTACACACCCTCAATCACCCACTGACAGAACCCTCCACACCCACAATCACACGCTGACCCACCCCTCCACAACCCCGATCAGCCATTGACGCAGCCCACCACACCCGTTATCACCCACTGACCCAACCCTCCACACCCCCAATCACCCACTGACCCAACCCTCCACACTCCCAATCACACACTGACGCACCCCTCCACACAACCAATCACGCATTGACCCACCCCAGCACACCCCTAATCACCAACTGACCTAAACCTCCACACCCTCAATCACTCACTGACCCACCTCTCCACACCCCCAATCACCAACTGACCCACCTCCACACCCCCAATCACGCACTGACCCACACCTCCACACGCCCAATCACCCAACGACCCACCACTCCACACGCCCAATCACCAACGACCCACCACTCCACACCCCCAATCACCCACTGACACACCCATCCACATCCACAATCACCCGTTGACCCACCCCTCCACAAGCCCGATCACCCATTGACCCACCCCTCCGCACCCCCAATCACCCACTGACCCACTAATCCACACCCCCAATAACCCACTGACCCACCACTCCACACCACCAATCACCGACCGACCCACCCCTCCACACCCCCAATCACCCACTGACCCACGCCTCCACACCCTCAATCACCTACCAATCCACCCCTCCACATCCCCAATCACTCACTGACCCACGCCTCCACACCCCCAATCACCAACCGACCCACCCCTCCACAACCCCAATCACCTACTGACACCCCCACCTTACACCCAATCACCCACTGACCCACCCCTCCACACCCCCAATCAGCCACTGACCGACCCCTCCACACCCCCAATCACCTACTGACCCAACCCTCCACACTCCCAATCACACACTGACGCACCCCTCCACACAACCAATCACGCATTGACCCACCCCAGCACACCCCTAATCACCCACTGACCTAAACCTCCACACCCTCAATCACCTACTGACCCACCTCTCCACACCCCCAATCACCCACTGACCCACCTCCACACCCCCAATCACGCACTGACCCACCCCTCCACACCCTCAATCACCTACTGACACACCACACCACACCGCCAATCACCAACCGACCCACCCCTCCACACCCTCAATCACCCACCGACCCACCCCTCCACACCAACAATCACCGAACGACCAAGCCCTCCACATACCTGATCACACAATGACCAACCCCTCCACACCCGCAATCACCCATTGACCCACCCCTCCACACCCCCAATCACCCACCGACGCAACCCTCCACACACCCAATCACCCACCGACCCACCCCTCCACACCCCCAATCACCCATTGACCCACCCCCTCCATACCCCCAATCACCCACTGACCCACCCCTCCACACCCCCAATCACCCACCGACCCACCCCTCCACACACCCATTCACCCACCGCTCCACACACCCAATCACCCACTGACCCACCCCTCCACACCCCAATCACCCACTGACCCACCCCTCCACACACCCAATCACACACTGACCCACCCCTCTACACCCTTAATCACCCATTGACCCACCCCTACACACCCCCAATCACCCACTGACCCACCACTCCACACCCCCAATCACCCACTGACCCACCCCTCCACACACCGAATCACCCACTGACCCACCCCTCCACACCCCCAATAAACCACCGACCCACCCCTCCACACCCGCAATCACCCACTGACCCACCACTCCACACCCCCAATCACCCACTGACCCAACCCTCCACACTCCCAATCACACACTGACCCACCCTCCACACCCCCAATCACCCACTGACCCACCCCTCCACACCCCCAATCACCCTCTGACCCAACCCTCCATACCAACAATCACCCACTGACCCAACCCTCCACACTCCCAATCACACACTGACGCACCCCTCCACACAACCAATCACGCATTGACCCACCCCAGCACACCCCTAATCACCCACTGACCTAAACCTCCACACCCTCAATCACTCACTGACCCACCTCTCCACACCCCCAATCACCAACTGACCCACCTCCACACCCCCAATCACGCACTGACCCACCCCTCCACACGCCCAATCACCCAACGACCCACCACTCCACACGCCCAATCACCAACGACCCACTACTCCACACCCCCAATCACCCACTGACACACCCATCCACATCCACAATCACCCGTTGACCCACCCCTCCACAAGCCCGATCACCCATTGACCCACCCCTCCACACCCCCAATCACCCACTGACCCACTAATCCACACCCCCAATAACCCACTGACCCACCACTCCACACCACCAATCACCGACCGACCCACCCCTCCACACCCCCAATCACCCACTGACCCACGCCTCCACACCCTCAATCACCTACCAATCCACCCCTCCACATCCCCAATCACTCACTGACCCACGCCTCCACACCCCCAATCACCAACCGACCCACCCCTCCACAACCCCAATCACCTACTGACACCCCCACCTTACACCCAATCACCCACTGACCCACCCCTCCACACCCCCAATCAGCCACTGACCCACCCCTCCACACCCCCAATCACCTACTGACCCCCCCACCTCACCCCCAATCACCCACTGACCCACCATTCAACACCCCCAATCAGCCACTGACACACCCCTCCACACTCCCAATCACCTACTGACCCATCACTCCGCACCCCCAATCACCCTATGACCCACCCTTCCACACCCCCAATGACCCACCGACCCAACCCTCCACACACCCAATCACCCACCGACCCACCCCTCCACACCCCCAATCACCCATTGACCCACCCCCTCCATACCCCCAATCACCCACTGACCCACCCCTCCACACCCCAATCACCCACTGACCCACCCCTCCACACACCCAATCACACACTGACCCACCCCTCTACACCCCTAATCACCCAATGACCCACCCCTCCACACCCCCAATCACCCACTGACCCACCCCTCCACACCCCCAATCACCCACTCACCCACCCCTCCACACACCGAATCACCCACCGACCCACCCCTCCACACCCCCAATCAACCACTGACCCACCCCTCCACACCCCCAATCACCCACTGACACACCACACCACACCGCCAACCACCAACCGACCCACACTTCCACACCCACAATCACCGAACGACCAAGCCCTCCACATACCCGATCACACAATGACCCACCCCTCCACACCCCCAATCACCCACCGACCCACCCCTCCACACACCCATTCACCCACCGCTTCACACACACAATCACCCACCGACCCACCCCTCCACACCCCCAATCACCCACTGACCCACCCCTCCACACACCCAATCACACACTGACCCACCCCTACACAACCCCAATCACCCACTGACCCACCCCTCCACACACCCAATCACACACTGACCCACCCCTACACAACCCCAATCACCCACTGACCCACCCCTCCACACCCCCAATCACCCACTGACCCACCCCTCCACACACCGAATCACCCACTGACCCACCCCTCCACACCCCCAATCAACCACTGACCCACCCCTCCACACCCCCAATCACCCACTGACACACCACACCACACCGCCAACCACCAACCGACCCACCCCTCCACAACCCCAATCACCTACTGACCCCCCCACCTTACCCCCAATCACCCACTGACCCACCCCTCCACACCCCCAATCAGCCACTGACCCACCCCTCCACACCCCCAATCACC
The DNA here is from genome assembly GCF_030028105.1 of Mobula birostris. Lineage (NCBI taxonomy): Eukaryota > Metazoa > Chordata > Chondrichthyes > Myliobatiformes > Myliobatidae > Mobula > Mobula birostris. The sequence continues at coordinate 5,021,716 of NC_092402.1, forward strand.
TACTGATTCCCCCAACGCACCCCCAATCACCCACTTACCCACCATTCAACACCCCCAATCAGCCACTGACCCACCCCTCCGCACCCCCAATCACCCTATGACCCACCCCTCCACACCCCCAATGACCCACCGACCCAACCCTCCACACACCCAATCACCCACCGACCCACCCCTCCACACCCCCAATCACCCATTGACCCACCCCCTCCATACCCCCAATCACCCACTGACCCACCCCTCCACACCCCCAATCACCCACCGACCCACCCCTCCACAAACCCATTCACCCACCGCTCCACACACCCAATCACCCACCAACCCACCCCTCCACACCCCAATCACCCACTGACCCACCCCTCCACACACCCAATCACACACTGACACACCTCTCCACACCCCTAATCACCCACTGACCCACCCCACCACAGTTCCGATCACCCACTGACCCACCCCTCCACACCCCCAATCACCCACTGACCCACCCCTCCACACCCCCAATCACCCACTGACCCACCCCTCCACACCCCCAATCACCCACCGCTCCACACACCCAATCACCCACTGACCCACCCCTCCACACCCCAATCACCCACTGACCCACCCCTCCACACACCCAATCACACACTGACCCACCCCTCTACACCCTTAATCACCCATTGACCCACCCCTACACACCCCCAATCACCCACTGACCCACCCCTCCACACCCCCAATCACCCACTGACCCACCCCTCCACACACCGAATCACCCACTGACCCACCCCTCCACACCCCCAATAAACCACCGACCCACCCCTCCACACCCGCAAACACCCACTGACCCACCACTCCACACCGCCAATCACCAACCGACCCACCCCTCCACACCCGCAATCACCCATTGACCCACCCCTCCACACCCTCAATCACCCACTGACAGAACCCTCCACACCCACAATCACACGCTGACCCACCCCTCCACAACCCCGATCACCCATTGACCCAGCCCAGCACATCCGTTATCACCCACTGACCCAACCCTCCACACCCCCAATCACCCACTGACCCAACCCTCCACACTCCCAATCACACACTGACGCACCCCTCCACACAACCAATCACGCATTGACCCACCCCAGCACACCCCTAATCACCCACTGACCTAAACCTCCACACCCTCAATCACTCACTGACCCACCTCTCCACACCCCCAATCACCAACTGACCCACCTCCACACCCCCAATCACGCACTGACCCACCCCTCCACACGCCCAATTACCCAACGACCCACCACTCCACACGACCAATCACCAACGACCCACCACTCCACACCCCCAATCACCCACTGACACACCCATCCACATCCACAATCACCCGTTGACCCACCCCTCCACAAGCCCGATCACCCATTGACCCACCCCTCCACACCCTCAATCACCCACTGACCCACTAATCCACACCCCCAATAACCCACTGACCCACCACTCCACACCACCAATCACCCAATGACCTACCTCTCCACACCCCCAATCACCCTATGACCCACCCCTCCACACCCCCAATGACCCACCGACCCAACCCTCCACACACCCAATCACCCACCGACCCACCCCTCCACACCCCCAATCACCCATTGACCCACCCCCTCCACACCCCCAATCACCCACCGACCCACCCCTCCACACACCCATTCACCCACCGCTCCACACACCCAATCACCCACCGACCCACCCCTCCACACCCCAATCACCCACTGACCCACCCCTCCACACACCCAATCACACACTGACCCACCCCTCTACACCCCTAATCACCCAATGACCCACCCCTCCACACCCCCAATCACCCACTCACCCACCCCTCCACACACCGAATCACCCACCGACCCACCCCTCCACACCCCCAATCACCCACCGACGCAACCCTCCACACACCCAATCACCCACCGACCCACCCCTCCACACCCCCAATCACCCATTGACCCACCCCCTCCATACCCCCAATCACCCACTGACCCACCCCTCCACACCCCCAATCACCCACCGACCCACCCCTCCACACAGCCATTCACCCACCGCTCCACACACCCAATCACCCACTGACCCACCCCTCCACACCCCAATCACCCACTGACCCACCCCTCCACACACCCAATCACCCACTGACCCACCCCTCCACACCCCCAATCACCCACTGACCCACCCCTCCACACACCCAATCACACACTGACCCACCCCTCTACACCCTTAATCACCCATTGACCCACCCCTACACACCCCCAATCACCCACTGACCCACCACTCCACACCCCCAATCACCCACTGACCCACCCCTCCACACACCGAATCACCCACTGACCCACCCCTCCACACCCCCAATAAACCACCGACCCACCCCTCCACACCCGCAATCACCCACTGACCCACCACTCCACACCGCCAATCACCAACCGACCCACCCCTCCACACCCACAATCACCGAACGACCCAGCCCTCCACACCCCCGATCACACAATGACCCACCCCTCCACACCCGCAATCACCCATTGACCCACCCCTCCACACCCTCAATCACCCACTGACAGAACCCTCCACACCCACAATCACACGCTGACCCACCCCTCCACAACCCCGATCAGCCATTGACCCAGCCCACCACACCCGTTATCACCCACTGACCCAACCCTCCACACCCCCAATCACCCACTGACCCAACCCTCCACACTCCCAATCACACACTGACCCACCCTCCACACCCCCAATCACCCACTGACCCACCCCTCCACACCCCCAATCACCCTCTGACCCAACCCTCCATACCCCCAATCACCCACTGACCCAACCCTCCACACTCCCAATCACACACTGACGCACCCCTCCACACAACCAATCACGCATTGACCCACCCCAGCACACCCCTAATCACCCACTGACCTAAACCTCCACACCCTCAATCACTCACTGACCCACCTCTCCACACCCCCAATCACCAACTGACCCACCTCCACACCCCCAATCACGCACTGACCCACCCCTCCACACGCCCAATCACCCAACGACCCACCACTCCACACGCCCAATCACCAACGACCCACCACTCCACACCCCCAATCACCCACTGACACACCCATCCACATCCACAATCACCCGTTGACCCACCCCTCCACAAGCCCGATCACCCATTGACCCACCCCTCCACACCCCCAATCACCCACTGACCCACTAATCCACACCCCCAATAACCCACTGACCCACCACTCCACACCACCAATCACCGACCGACCCACCCCTCCACACCCCCAATCACCCACTGACCCACGCCTCCACACCCTCAATCACCTACCAATCCACCCCTCCACATCCCCAATCACTCACTGACCCACGGCTCCACACCCCCAATCACCAACCGACCCACCCCTCCACAACCCCAATCACGTACTGACACCCCCACCTTACACCCAATCACCCACTGACCCACCCCTCCACACCCCCAATCAGCCACTGACCCACCCCTCCACACTCCCAATCACCCACTGACCCACCCCTCCACACCCCCAATCACCTACTGACTCCCCCACCTCACCCCCAATCACCCACTGACCCACCATTCAACACCCCCAATCAGCCACTGACACACCCCTCCACACTCCCAATCACCTACTGACCCATCCCTCCGCACCCCCAATCACCCTATGACCCACCCTTCCACACCCCCAATGACCCACCGACCCAACCCTCCACACACCCAATCACCCACCGACCCACCCCTCCACACCCCCAATCACCCATTGACCCACCCCCTCCATACCCCCAATCACCCACTGACCCACCCCTCCACACCCCAATCACCCACTGACCCACCCCTCCACACACCCAATCACACACTGACCCACCCCTCTACACCCCTAATCACCCAATGACCCACCCCTCCACACCCCCAATCACCCACTCACCCACCCCTCCACACACCGAATCACCCACCGACCCACCCCTCCACACCCCCAATCAACCACTGACCCACCCCTCCACACCCCCAATCACCCACTGACACACCACACCACACCGCCAACCACCAACCGACCCACACTTCCACACCCACAATCACCGAACGACCAAGCCCTCCACATACCCGATCACACAATGACCCACCCCTCCACACCCGCAATCACCCATTGACCCACCCCTCCACACCCTCAATCACCCACTGACACAACCCTCCACACCCACAATCACCCGCTGACCCATCCCTCCACAAGTCCGATCACCCATTGACCCAGCCCTCCACACCCGTTATCACCCACTGACCCAACCCTCCACACTCCCAATCACACACTGACCCACCCCACCACACCCTTAATCACCCACTGACCTACCCCTCCACACCCCCAATCACCCACTGACCCACCCCTCCACACACCCAATCACCCACTGACCTACCCCTCCACACCCCCAATCACCCACTGACCCACCCCTCCACACCCGATCACCCACTGACCCACCCCTCCACACCCTTAATCACCCACTGACCTAAACCTCCACACCCTCAATCACTCACTGACCCACTCTCCACACCCCCAATCACCAACTGACCCACCTCCACACCCCCAATCACGCACTGACCCACCCCTCCACACGCCCAATCACCCACTGACCCACCACTCCACACCCCCAATCACCCACTGACACACCCATCCACATCCACAATCACCCGTTGACCCACCCCTCCACAAGCCCGATCACCCATTGACCCACCCCTCCACACCCCCAATCACCCACTGACCCACTACTCCACACCCCCAATCACCCACTGACCCACCCCTCCACACCCCCAATCATACACTGACCCACTCCTCCACACCACCAATCACCCACTGACCCACCCCTCCACACCCCCAATCACCCACTGACCCACCCCTCCATACCCCCAATCACCCACTGACCCACCCCTCCACACCCCCAATCACCCACTGACCCACTCCTCCACACCCCCAATCACCCACTGACCCACCCCTCCACACCACCAATCACCCACTGACCCACCCCTCAACAGCCCCAATCACCCCCTGACCCACCCCTCCACATCCCAAATCACCCACTAACCCACCCCTCCAACCTCCAATCACCCTCTGACCCACCCATACACACCACCAATCACCCACCGACCCACTCCTTCACACCCCCAATCACCCACGGACCCACCCCTCCACAGTCCTGATCACCCACTGACCCACCCGTCCACACCCACAATCACCCACTGACTCAACGCTCCACACCCCCAATCACCCACTGACCCACCCCTCCACACCCCCAATCACCCACTAACCCACCCCTCCACACCCCCAATCACCCACTGACCCACCCCTCCACACACCCAATCACACACTGACCCACCCCTCTACACCCCTAATCACCCAATGACCCACCCCTCCACACCCCCAATCACCCACTCACCCACCCCTCCACACACAGAATCACCCACCGACCCACCCCTCCACACCCCCAATCAACCACTGACCCACCCCTCCACACCCCCAATCACCCACTGACACACCACACCACACCGCCAACCACCAACCGACCCACACTTCCACACCCACAATCACCGAACGACCAAGCCCTCCACATACCCGATCACACAATGACCCACCCCTCCACACCCGCAATCACCCATTGACCCACCCCTCCACACCCTCAATCACTCACTGACCCACTCTCCACACCCCCAATCACCAACTGACCCACCTCCACACCCCCAATCACGCACTGACCCACCCCTCCACACGCCCAATCACCCACTGACCCACCACTCCACACCCCCAATCACCCACTGACACACCCATCCACATCCACAATCACCCGTTGACCCACCCCTCCACAAGCCCGATCACCCATTGACCCACCCCTCCACACCCCCAATCACCCACTGACCCACTACTCCACACCCCCAATCACCCACTGACCCACCCCTCCACACCCCCAATCATACACTGACCCACTCCTCCACACCACCAATCACCCACTGACCCACCCCTCCACACCCCCAATCACCCACTGACCCACCCCTCCATACCCCCAATCACCCACTGACTCAACGCTCCACACCCCCAATCACCCACTGACCCACCTCCACACCCCCAATCACCCACTAACCCACCCCTCCACACCCCCAATCACCCACTGACCCACCCCTCCACACCCCCAATGACCCACCGACCCAACCCTCCACACACCCAATCACCCACCGACCCACCCCTCCACACCCCCAATCACCCATTGACCCACCCCTCCACACACCCAATCACACACTGACCCACCCCTACACAACCCCAATCACCCACTGACCCACCCCTCCACACCCCCAATCACCCACTGACCCACCCCTCCACACACCGAATCACCCACTGACCCACCCCTCCACACCCCCAATCAACCACTGACCCACCCCTCCACACCCCCAATCACCCACTGACACACCACACCACACACCCAATCACCCACTGATCCACCCCTCCACACCCCCAATCACCCACTGACCCACCCCTCCACACCCCCAATCACCCACTGATCCACCACTCCACACCCCCAATCACCTACTGACCCCCCCAACGCACCCCCAATCACCCACTTACCCACCATTCAACACCCCCAATCAGCCACTGATCCACCCCTCCACACCCCCAATCACCTACTGACCCACCCCTCCGCACCCCCAATCACCCTATGACCCACCCCTCCACACCCCCAATGACCCACCGACGCAACCCTCCACACACCCAATCACCCACCGACCCACCCCTCCACACCCCCAATCACCCATTGACCCACCCCCTCCATACCCCCAATCACCCACTGACCCACCCCTCCACACCCCCAATCACCCACCGACCCACCCCTCCACACACCCATTCACCCACCGCTCCACACACCCAATCACCCACCAACCCACCCCTCCACACCCCAATCACCCACTGACCCACCCCTCCACACACCCAATGACACACTGACCCACCCCTACACACCCCTAATCACCCACTGACCCACCCCTCCACACCCCCAATCACCCACTGACCCACCCCTCCACACACCCAATCACCCACTGACCCACCCCTCCACACACCCAATCACCCACTGACCCACCCCTCCACACCCACAATCACCGAACGACCAAGCCCTCCACATACCCGATCACACAATGACCAACCCCTCCACACCCGCAATCACCCATTGACCCACCCCTCCACACCCCCAATCACCCACCGACGCAACCCTCCACACACCCAATCACCCACCGACCCACCCCTCCACACCCCCAATCACCCATTGACCCACCCCCTCCATACCCCCAATCACCCACTGACCCACCCCTCCACACCCACAATGACCCACTGACCCACCCCTCCACACCCCCAATCACCCACCGACCCACCCCTCCACACACCCATTCACCCACCGCTCCACACACCCAATCACCCACTGACCCACCCCTCCACACCCCAATCACCCACTGACCCACCCCTCCACACACCCAATCACACACTGACCCACCCCTCTACACCCTTAATCACCCATTGACCCACCCCTACACACCCCCAATCACCCACTGACCCACCCCTCCACACCCCCAATCACCCACTGACCCACCCCTCCACACACCGAATCACCCACTGACCCACCCCTCCACACCCCCAATAAACCACCGACCCACCCCTCCACACCCGCAATCACCCACTGACCCACCACTCCACACCGCCAATCACCAACCGACCCACCCCTCCACACCCACAATCACCGAACGACCCAGCCCTCCACACCCCAGATCACACAATGACCCACCCCTCCACACCCGCAATCACCCATTGACCCACCCCTCCACACCCTCAATCACCCACTGACAGAACCCTCCACACCCACAATCACACGCTGACCCACCTCTCCACAACCCCGATCACCCATTGACCCAGCCCAGCACACCCGTTATCACCCACTGACCCAACCCTCCACACCCCCAATCACCCACTGACCCAACCCTCCACACTCCCAATCACACACTGACGCACCCCTCCACACAACCAATCACGCACTGACCCACCCCTCCACACGCCCAATCACCCAACGACCCACCACTCCACACCCCCAATCACCCACTGACCCACCCCTCCACACCCTCAATCAGCCACTGACCCACCCCTCCACACCCCGAATCACCCACTGACCCACCCATTCACACACCCAATCACCCACTGACCCACCCCTCAACACCCCCAATCACCCACTGACCCACCCCTCCACACCCCCAATCACCCACTGACACACCCATCCACATCCACAATCACCCGTTGACCCACCCCTCCACAAGCCCGATCACCCATTGACCCACCCCTCCACACCCTCAATCACCCACTGACCCACTAATCCACACCCCCAATAACCCACTGACCCACCACTCCACACCACCAATCACCCAATGACCTACCTCTCCACACCCCCAATCACCCTATGACCCACCCCTCCACACCCCCAATGACCCACCGACCCAACCCTCCACACACCCAATCACCCACCGACCCACCCCTCCACACCCCCAATCACCCATTGACCCACCCCCTCCATACCCCCAATCACCCACTGACCCACCCCTCCACACCCCCAATCACCCACCGACCCACCCCTCCACACACCCATTCACCCACCGCTCCACACACCCAATCACCCACCGACCCACCCCTCCACACCCCAATCACCCACTGACCCACCCCTCCACACACCCAATCACACACTGACCCACCCCTAATCACCCAATGACCCACCCCTCCACACCCCCAATCACCCACTCACCCACCCCTCCACACACCGAATCACCCACCGACCCACCCCTCCACACCCCCAATCAACCACTGACCCACCCCTCCACACCCCCAATCACCCACTGACACACCACACCACACCGCCAACCACCAACCGACCCACACTTCCACACCCACAATCACCGAACGACCAAGCCCTCCACATACCCGATCACACAATGACCCACCCCTCCACACCCGCAATCACCCGTTGACCCACCCCTCCACACCCTCAATCACCCACTGACACAACCCTCCACACCCACAATCACCCGCTGACCCATCCCTCCACAAGTCCGATCACCCATTGACCCAGCCCTCCACACCCGTTATCACCCACTGACCCAACCCTCCACACCCCCAATCACCCACTGACCCAACCCTCCACACTCCCAATCACACACTGACCCACCCCACCACACCCTTAATCACCCACTGACCTAAACCTCCACACCCTCAATCACCCACTGACCCACCCCTCCACACCCCCAATCACTCACTGACCCACTCTCCACACCCCCAATCACCAACTGACCCACCTCCACACCCCCAATCACGCACTGACCCACCCCTCCACAACCCCAATCACCCACTGACTCACCCCTCCACACCCCCAATCAGCCACTGACCCACCCCTCCACACCCCCAATCACCTACTGACCCCCCCAACGCACCCCCAATCACCCACTTACCCACCATTCAACACCCCCAATCAGCCACTGACACACCCCTCCACACCCCCAATCACCTACTGACCCACCCCTCCGCACCCCCAATCACCCTATGACCCACCCCTCCACACCCCCAATGACCCACCGACCCAACCCTCCACACACCCAATCACGCACCGACCCACCCCTCCACACCCCCAATCACCCATTGACCCACCCCTCCACACCCCCAATCACCCACTGGCACACCCCTCCACACCCCCAATCACCCACTGACCCACCCCTCCACACCCCCAATCACCCACTGACCCACCTCTCCACACACCCCCAGTCACCCACTGACCCACCCCTCCACACCCCCAATCACCCACTGACACACCCCTCCACACTCCCAATCACCCAATGACACACCCCTCCACACCCCCAATCACCCATTGACCCACCCCCTCCATACCCCCAATCACCCACTGACCCACCCCTCCACACCCCCAATCACCCACCGACCCACCCCTCCACACACCCATTCACCCACCGCTCCACACACCCAATCACCCACCAACCCACCCCTCCACACCCCAATCACCCACTGACCCACCCCTCCACACACCCAATCACACACTGACCCACCCCTACACACCCCTAATCACCCACTGACCCACCCCTCCACACACCCATTCACCCACCGCTCCACACACCCAATCACCCACCAACCCACCCCTCCACACCCCAATCACCCACTGACCCACCCCTCCACACACCCAATCACACACTGACCCACCCCTACACACCCCTAATCACCCACTGACCCACCCCTCCACACACCCAATCACCCACCGACCCACCCCTCCACACACCCAATCACACACTGACCCACCCCTACACACCCCTAATCACCCACTGACCCACCCCTCCACACCCCCAATCACCCACTGACCCACCCCTCCACACACCGAATCACCCACTGACCCACCCCTCCACACCCCCAATCAACCACTGACCCACCCCTCCACACCCACAATCACCGAACGACCAAGCCCTCCACATACCCGATCACACAATGACCAACCCCTCCACACCCGCAATCACCCATTGACCCACCCCTCCACACCCCCAATCACCCACCGACGCAACCCTCCACACACCCAATCACCCACCAACCCACCCCTCCATACCCCCAATCACCCACTGACCCACCCCTCCACACCCCCAATCACCCACCGACCCACCCCTCCACACACCCATTCACCCACCGCTCCACACACCCAATCACCCACTGACCCACCCCTCCACACCCCAATCACCCACTGACCCACCCCTCCACACACCCAATCACCCACTGACCCACCCCTACACACCCCCAATCACCCACTGACCCACCCCTCCACACCCCCAATCACCCACTGACCCACCCCTCCACACACCGAATCACCCACTGACCCACCCCTCCACACCCCCAATAAACCACCGACCCACCCCTCCACACCCGCAATCACCCACTGACCCACCACTCCACACCGCCAATCACCAACCGACCCACCCCTCCACACCCACAATCACCGAACGACCCAGCCCTCCACACCCCCGATCACACAATGACCCACCCCTCCACACCCGCAATCACCCATTGACCCACCCCTCCACACCCTCAATCACCCACTGACAGAACCCTCCACACCCACAATCACACGCTGACCCACCCCTCCACAACCCCGATCACCCATTGACCCAGCCCACCACACCCGTTATCACCCACTGACCCAACCCTCCACACCCCCAATCACCCACTGACCCAACCCTCCACACTCCCAATCACACACTGACGCACCCCTCCACACAACCAATCACGCATTGACCCACCCCAGCACACCCCTAATCACCCACTGACCTAAACCTCCACACCCTCAATCACTCACTGACCCACCTCTCCACACCCCCAATCACCAACTGACCCACCTCCACACCCCCAATCACGCACTGACCCACCCCTCCACACGCCCAATCACCCAACGACCCACCACTCCACACGCCCAATCACCAACGACCCACCACTCCACACCCCCAATCACCCACTGACACACCCATCCACATCCACAATCACCCGTTGACCCACCCCTCCACAAGCCCGATCACCCATTGACCCACCCCTCCACACCCTCAATCACCCACTGACCCACTAATCCACACCCCCAATAACCCACTGACCCACCACTCCACACCACCAATCACCCAATGACCTACCTCTCCACACCCCCAATCACCCAATGACCCACTCCTCCACACACCCACCCACTGACCCACCCCTCCACACACTCAATCACCCGCTGACCACCCCTCCACAGCCCTAATCATCCACTGACCCACCCCTCCACACACACACACCCATCGACCAAACCCTCCACAGACCCAATCACCCACTGACCCACCCATCAACACCCTCAGGCACCTACTGACGCACCATTCCACAACCCCAATCACCCACTGAATCACCCTTCTATGCCCTTAACCACACACTGACCCTGCACTCCACTGTCCCAATCACCCCCTGAACCACCCCTCCACACCCCCGACAACCCATTGACACACCCCTCCAAACCACCAATCACCCACTGACCCACCCCTCCACACCCACAATCACCCACTGACCCACCCCACCACACCCCCAATCACCCACTGACCCACCCCATCACACACCTAATCACCCACTGACCCACCCCTCCACACCCCCAAACACCCACCGACCCAACGCTCCGCACTTCAATCAGCCACTGATCCGCCCCTCCACACCACCAATCACCCACTGACTCTCCTCTCCAAACCCCCAATCACCCACTGACCCACCCCTCCACACACCCACACACCGACCAACCCTTCCACGACCCCAATCGCACACTGACCCACCCCTTCACACCGCCAATCACCCACTGACCCACCCCTCCACACCCCCAATCACCCAGTGACCCACCCCTCCACACCCCCAATCACCCACTGACCCCCCCCTCCATACCCCCAATCGCCCACTGACACACCCCTCCACACCCCCAATCACCCACCGACCCACCCCTCCACACCCCCGATCACCCACCGACCCACCCCTCCACACCCCCGATCACCCACTGACCCACCCCTCCATACCCTCAATCGCCCACTGACACACCCCTCCACACCCCCAATCTCCCACTGACCCCGCCCTCCACTCCCCCAATCATTCACCGATCCAGCCCTCCACACTCCCAATCACCCAATGACCCATCCGTCCACACACCCACTCACTGACCCACCCCTCCAGACACCCAATCACCCGCTGGACCCGGACTGCCGAGGTCGGGTGTGGGGAATTGTCCCGGCGCAGGGCCCCGCCCCACTCGCAGTTTTAAAAACTCCCCCGCACAGGTTCCACTCTGTCATTGGATTCTTCCGAAAGCAAACAGAACAGTACTTAACGTGTTCAGTATGGAAGTGAGACGGAGAAGGCTTTTCAGGGTCTGTGCTTATCCTGGTGAGGGGTCTCGGCCCGAAACGTCGACTGTGTATTCTTCTCCATAGAAGCTGCCTGACCTGCTGAGTTACTCCAGCGTTTTGTGTGTGTTATTCTTGTAATGTTTTGTAATAACCCCTCCACATTTTGTTGAGAGGAGGCGTGAGGAGATATCTCGGCACCTTCGGTTCCTTCAGGTTGTCAGAGCCGGGGGTGGGAGTGGGGACAAGCTCCCATTATCGATTAAATGCTCCCAACGGCGTGCGTCTCAAATACCCTCTGACAACCAAGTCCAGCTCCCGCCCTACACGTGTGGTTTAGCTACTAAGCCCGGCTGAACCGTGTCTACTGACAGGAGAGGGGCAAAGGCGGGTTACTGGCGCGTTAAAACAAGTTGCTCCGGCAGATGGCGCTCGTCAGCCGCTGTTGGCAGCTCATGTACTGCTTTTATTTTTTCGCTCAAGTTGGTACAGGAGCCTGAAGACACACATTTAATGTGTGTAAGTTAGTCCTGACCAAGGGTCTCGACCTGAAACATAGACTGGACCTCTTTCGAGAGATGCTGTCTGGCCTGCTGCGTCCACCAGCAACTTTGATGTGTGTTGCTTAATGATTCAGGAACAGCTCCTTTAGGCATATTTTTCAATGACCCACTGACCCACCCCTCCACAGTCCCAATGGCCCTCTGACCCACCACTCCAGACCCCCAATCACCCACTGACCCACCCCTCAACAGTCCCAATCACCCACTGACCCACACCTCCACAGTCACAATCACCCTCTGACCCACCGTGCCACACCCTCGATCACCCACTGACCTACTCCTCCACACCCCTTGTCACCCTCTAAAAACACCTCCACACCCCCAATCACCCACTGACACACCCTCTGACCCACCACTCCACACCCCCAATCACCCAACGACCCACCCCTCCACACCGCCAATCACTCACTGACCCACCCCTCCACACCCCCATCACCAATTGACCCTCCTCTCCACACCCCCAATCACAAATTGTCCCACCCCACCACACCCCAAATCAGGCACTGACCCAATCCTCCACACCTGCAATCACACACCAACCCAATCCTCCACACCCGCAATAACCCACCGAACAACCCCTCCACACCCCCAATCACCCATGGTCCCACACCTCCACTCTCCCAATCACCCACTGACACACCCCTCCACACCCACAGTCACCCACTGACCCACCACGCCACACCCCCAATCACCCACTGACCCACCCCTCCACACCCCCAATCACCCAACGACCCACCACCCCACACCCCAAATCACCCACTGACCCACCCCTCAACACCCCCAATCACCCAACGACCCACCACTCCACACCCCAAATCATCCACTGACCCACCCCTCAACACCCCCAATCACCCACTGACCCACCCCTCCAAACCCCCAATCACCCACTGACCCACCCCTCCACACCCCCAATCACCCACTGACCCACCCCTCCACACTCCCAATCACCCACTGACCCACCTCCACACCCCCAATCACCTACTGACCCACCCCTCCACACCCCCAATCACCCACTGACCCACCCCTCCGCACCCCCAACCACCCACTGACCCGCCCCTCCACACCCCCAATCACCTACTGACCCACCCCTCCACACCCCCAATCACCCACTGACCCACCCCTCCACACCCCCAATCACCCACTGACCCAACCCTGCAGACACTCAATCAACCACTAACCCACCCCTCCACACCCCCGATCACCCACTGACCCACCCCTCCACGCCCCCAATCACCCACTAACCCACCCCTCCACACCCCCGATCACCCACTGACCCACCCCTCCACACCCTCCGATTCACCCCTCCACACCTTCAATCACTCACTGACCCACCCCTCCACACCCCGAATCACCCACCGACCCACCCCTCCACTCCCCCAATCACCTACTGACCCACCCCTCCACACCCCCAATCACCCACTGACCCACCCCTCCACACCCCCAATCACCTACTGACCCACCCCTCCACACCCTCAATCACCCACCGACCCACCCCTCCACACCCCCAATCACCCACTGACCCAACCCTGCACAGTGCCAACGTTTTAGTTTCGATTTCCATCTCGATTTGTCGGTCCGCAGCCTCCTCTTGTGCCGGGATGAGGCCACATTCAGGGTGGAGGAGCAAGAGTCTGCAACCTGATGGTGTGATGAACGTCGATCTCTCCGAACATTGCTGGAAAAATATTTGAAGATACTTCAAGACCCCACACCAGGAAAAATATAAGGACACAAACGTGGCGTGTTGGAGAAGGTGTGGCTCCAAGGAGGAAAATCATTTCCATACTTTTTGGGATTGCCCTAAATTAAGTTTATATTGGGAAGTCATTCAGAGAACATTAGTTAAGGTATTTAAGACTCAGATACCTCTGAACTTTGAGACTCTCTACTTGGGGCATGTATTGTTTTTGGAACAGAAGAAAGATATAAAGCTGCTGCAGGCCCTTTTCGCGGCAAGTAAGAAATCGATCACCAGGAAGTGGTTTAATCCAACATCACCTACACTAGAAGACTGGCATGAAATTATTTTGGAAATATTTAAAATGGAAAAGATGACCTACTCTCTGAGAATTCAAAAGGAGAAATTCTATCTTATTTGGAATAAATGGATTGAATTTATAACCCCAGTGCGAGCAGACGTTAGATGACTGTCCCAATGGTTTATGCTGTTTGTCTCACCAACGTAGTAACAGTGTTAACGTAAGCACCCTTGGCTCAAATGTTTACTGTTTTGTTTTTGGAAAATGTGGAATTAACACAAGTAAAGAAAAGAACTGGGGAAATTTTGGACCAGAAAGAAATGGACCAGAAGAGATACATGGAAATTAGTATTCAACCACTATTATTAATATTGTTTATAACTGCTATTACCACTATTTAGTTTAACAGGGTGGAATTACAATTGCACATTAACATCTACTTGAGTGCCAAATTATTTTCTATATTATCTCAATGTGCACTTGTGATTGAATAAATTAAAATAGATTTACTCACATCAAAAATGGAAAAGGTTATAAATGAAAAAAGGAACAACGATTTCTCAAACCTCTGATAAAAATAAAATAATAATCCCTCCCTCTCCCGTCTTGTATTCCCCACTCAGGCCCATTTCCACCTCTCCCCTGGGTCCTCTCCTCCTCCCCTTTCTCATGTGGTCCTCTCCCTATCCCTATGCAAATATTTTACTGCTGAGGCTAATGTAACGGCTTCTGTGTAATGTTCCATGGGAAAGGGAATGGTTTCTCTGTAGCAGCGACGTTTGGGTTATGGCTCGAGATAACGGGGCTTTGGAATGTACCTTATCCAATGGGAGAAATGTTATTGTTTCTTGTGAGTCTGGAAGAGAGATTTTCGCGGTCTCTCATTGTGGAGCGATGGAGAGCGAGGACACGGATGGACAGAATCGGAAGACCCCTGGATGGAGTGGACTGAGGAGCGAGGGTCCGAGGGTCGGCTATGCTCGGAGGTCGATGGGAACAAATGAATGGACAGTGAGTTCCAACGATGCGCAATAGACTTTTTTCCTTAAAATGGCACTTTTTTCTTTACTAACCCTCTGTCCAGATTAAGGAGATGTCTCGGCTTTTGCGGGGCCAGGAGTTGTTTTCCCCCACACGAACACGTGCTGGCTGAGCCCAAGGGTTACACCTATCGGACCCCTTCCTCTTCAGCCCTTCACCTTTCCCACCTGACCAGCTTATCACCTTCCAGCTGTCCTCCTTGCCCCTTCACTTCCAGTCCCGAAGAAGGATCCCAGCCCGACGCGTCAGCTGCTTGTTCATTGGCCGAAACGCTGCCCGGCCCTGACGAGTTGCTCCAGTGCTTTGTGTGCGGGTTGAAATGTGGTTTTCTAAGGGGAACATGGGGTGGGGTGGGAAAATCTTCTTCACTCCAGAGGGTGGTGAGAGTGTGGAAGGCGCAAGTGCTGGATGCATGTTCGATTGTGACACTTAAGAGAGGTTTGGATGGGTACGTGGATGGGAGCTGTATGGAGGGTTGTGGTCCTGGAGCAGTTCGATGTGATTAATAGTCCAGCAGGGACTAGATGGGCTGAAGGGCCTGTTTCTGTGGTCTATGACTCTGTAACCTCACAAGGTCTCAGCCGAGAGATGGGGTCAGTGGCTGTTTGGAAAGTGTTGGAGTACAGAACAGACTCCTCAATATGGCTGGTTTTCAAAGCCTTTATTCACGTCTCAGAGATACAGAAAGCAAAAAAACCACTAGATATCTGTTTAAAGCCGTGCACGGAAGTCTCCCCTGTCGTTTTCCAAGGCCCCTCCGCCATCTTGATTAATTCATCTCCTGCATACGAGAAGACACCACTTTCCCGTCCACAACCTTCTCCACCACGGTGAACGTCTTGGTCTGGGTTGAAACAATGGGCTCTGAAATGAAAAACAGTCAGTCAGAGATCTCACAGGACGGTCGCCTGATACAGTCACCAATCAGCAGTCACAAGACCATCAGACATAGGAGCAGATTTGGGCTATTCAGCCCATCGAGTCTGCACAGCCATCCCATCATGGTTGATTTACTATCCCTCTCAACCCCGTTCTCCTGCCTTCTCCCTGTATCCTTTGACACCCTGACTAATGAAGGATCTATCAGCCTCCAGTTTCATGAAATACTGCACGGTGAATCTGTGGGATTCGTTGCCACAGATGGCTGTGGACGTCAAGTTATTGGGGTAGACTTAAAGCAGAAATAATGCGCCTAATTCTGTTTGATGTACCAAATGATCTTAAATATACCAAATGACTTAGCCACTGCAGTTGTCTGTGGGAATGAATTTCACAGACTCACTGCCCCCAGGCTGAACAAATTCCTCCTCTTCCCTGTTCTGAAGATACATACTTGTATTCTGAGGCTGTGCCCTCTGGTCCCAGATTCCTCCACTATAGGAAACATCCTCCCCACGTCCACTCCATCTGTGTCCTCTGGTCCTAAACTCCCCCACTATAGGAAACATCCTCTCCACATCCACTCCATCTGTGTCCTCTGGTCCTAGACTCCCCCACTACAGGAAACATCCTCTCTACATCCACTCTATCTGTGTCCTCTGGTCCTAGACTCCCCCAATATAGGAAGCATCCTCTCCACATCCACTCTATCTGTGTCCTCTGGTCCTAAACTCCCCCACTATAGGAAACATCCTCTCCACATCCACTCTATCTGTGTCCTCTGGTCCTAGACTCCCCCACTATAGGAAACATCCTCTCCACATCCACTCCATCTGTGTCCTCTGGTCCTGGACTCCGCCACTATAAGAAACATCCTCTCCACATCCACTCGATCTGTGTCCTCTGGTCCTAGACTCCGCAACTATAGGAAACATCCTTTGGTCGCTGCCCGACCTGCTGAGTTCCTCCAGGATTTTGAGCGCATGACCAAACTTTCTCAGACTGACTGTGCCGTGCAGACACGGTAAGACGGCCTACTTACTTCTTTCTTCCTTAACCACCGTCTTCTGTACAGTTGACTTGCTTGACACTTGGCCAGAAGACTGACCCCTGAAAAACAAAGGAGCAGAGTGTGACCTTGCACTACGGGAAGGGCGGGGAGTGGGAGGAGGTCAAGACTTCCAATTAAATATTGCCTGCCACAGAACCTTAGCACACATCTCACATCACATCACAGGCAAAGCCCACCCCACCATCGATCAGATCTACAGGGAAGAAAATAGCATCTGTCATCAGTGACCCCCACCATCCAGACCAGGCTCCCTTGCCATTGCTACCATCAGGCAGGAGGTACAGGAGCCTCAGGACCCACACCAACAGGTTCAGGAATAGTTATTACCCCTCAACCATCAGGAAGGATGTACAGGAGCCTCAGGACCCACACCACCAGGTTCAGGAACAGTTATAGAAACCATAACCATCAGGAAGGAGGCACTGGAGCCTCAGGTCCCACACCACCAGGTTCAGGAACAGCTATGACCCTCTCAACCAACAGGCTACTGAAGCAGGTTGAAGAACTTCACTCAGCCCAACTCTGAACTACAACTCTTCCACAACCTACAGGACTCACTTTCAAGGTCTCAACAACTCATGTTCTCGGTATTAATTTACTTTTACTCAACATTTGCACGACTTGCCCTCTTTTGTATATTGTACATTTTTTAATCAGACTTTGTTATGTAGAGTTTTTCCTCTACTCGATTGTATTATTTTACTTCCTTGTCAACAGCTGAGTCTCTTCCCAGGGCAGAAATGGTAACATGAGGGGCCACACCTTTTAGGGGAGGAAACTATAGGAGCGTTGCAAAAGGTTGCGTTTCTTTTTGACAGAGAGTGGTAGGCATTTGGAATGCCCTACAGGGGCAGTGGGAGAGGCATAAGCATTTAGGGAACTGAGGAATCTCTAAGATAGGGACAGGGATAATGGGAAAATGCAGGAAGGAAGGGTTGGATTGATCTTACAGAAGGTTAGAAGCTTGGCACAACTTTGTGGGCCGAAGGGCCTGTCCTGTTCTATGTTCTAGGACTGGATTGTATTCAGGTTCGAGTCTGGCCTGGCTAATTGCTTACCCGTAGCCGCCCAGCAGCCTGCGATAGGTCTCAATTTCCGCCTCCAGTCTGCTCTTTATGTTCAGGAGCCGCTGGTACTCCTGGCTCATGGACAGGATCTTGGCGCGGAGATCGCCCAAGTCCCCTTCCAGACCGTTGATGGTCATCTGCAGATTGGCCCTCTCGCCGGAGAAGCGCATGTCAACCTCGTTCAGGTTACCCTCCAGCGAGGCAATCTGAGGGCAAGAGGTGGACGATGAGAGGGGTATTTCCAGTGACCGGGCTGCACCCACCCGAACTCCCGTCCTTCTACAGACGCGCGGTAGAGAGCATCTGAACAAACTGCATCACCGCTGGGCACGGGAACTGCCTGGCAGCACACAGGAAGACTCGACAATGGGTAGTCAAAATTACCCAACTCTACACCGGCACCAGCCTACCCACCATCCGTATACAGAAAGGTGCCGGAAACAGGGCCGGGAACATCATGAACGATCACACCCACCCTGCTCCCGGACTGTGTGTCCCACTCCTGTCACGGTGGAAGATGTGTAGCATCCACGCCAGGACCTCCAGACACAAGAAACAGTGACTTTCCAACAAGTAGTGAGGCTGATCAACACCTCCACCCAATAACCCACCCCTTCACACACCCCAATCACCCACTGACCAACCCTTCCACACCCCCAATCACACACTGACCCACCCCTCCACACCCCCAATCACCCACAGACCCACCCCTCCACACCCCCAAACACCCACTGACCCACCCCTCCACACCCCATTCACCCACTGACCCATCCCTCCACACCCCCAATCACCCACCGACCCATCCCTCCACACCCCCAATCACCCACTGTCCCACCCCTCCACACCCCCAATCACTCACTGACCCACCCCACCACACCCCCAATCACCCACTGACCCACCCCTCCATACCCCCAATCACCCACTGACCCACCCTTCCACACCCCCAATCACCCACAACAAACCCCTCCACACACCCAATCACCCACTGACCCACCCCTCCACACCCCCAAACACCCACTGACCCACCCCTCCACACCCCCAATCACCCACTGACCCACTCCTCCACAACCCCAATCACCCTCTGACCCACCCCTCCACACCCCCAATCACCCACTGACCCACCCCTCCACACCCCAAATCACCCACCGACCCACCCCTCCACACCCCCAATCACCCACTGACCCACCCCTCCACAGTCCCAATCACCCACTGACCCACCCCTCCACACCCCCAAACACCCACTGACCCACCCCTCCACACCCCCAACCCCCCACTGACCCACCCCTCCACACCCCCAATCATCCACTGACCCACCCCTCCACACCCCCAATCACCCACTGACCCACCCCTCCACACCCCCAATCACCCACTGACCCACCCCTCTACTCCCCCAGTCACCACTACTTTATTAATTCCTGTCAGAGTCACCTCATGTACAGACACTCCTGTACCCTGCGTCACTTTGCGGACATACAACCTTTGCGAATAATCAATCAATCAATCAATCAATAGCTGGGTGGCTGCCTGACCTCCCCCGCCCAGCCCGGCGGGTTACTCACAATGCTTTGCATCGTGCTCAGCTCGGTCTCCAGCCCCTGACAGCTGTGCCTCAGTTCAGTTAGTCTGGATTTCTCCCCATCGATGGCACCCGATTTGATGCTGATCTCCTGTTGCACAGCCGCAAACTGAAACAGTTGAAAGTAAATTTTTATTGTCAAACCAGACGTACCACACAACTACACTGTTGATGTCCAAAACTCGTCTGTGAAAGGTCTGTTGGGGGTGGTGCTATCGTCGGGCACGTGTCTAAAACCCCCACACTCCCCCATCCCGGGACCTACAGTAGCTCCAAAGACCTCACCCCGGGGAGAGGAAGGAAAAAATGGGATATACATCTGGGGACAACTTGAAAGACTGGGTCACAACATCGGACTCTGGTGAGCGGCTGTCAGCTGCCGATTCTGCAGTAGGGGTGATGGGCCCTCTGCGAGCCGAAGGGTTGTGGGAGCATTTGAATGATGGGGTAAGTGAAGTCATCCCCTCTGATTCATGGTTGATGGTTGAGGGGTGATAACTGTTCCTGAACCTGGTGGTGAGGATCCTGAGACTCCTGTACCTGCTTCCTGATGGCTGAGGGGCAATAACTGTCCCTGAACCTGGTGGTGTGGGTCCTGAGGCTCCTGTACCTGCTTCCCGATGGTTGAGGGGTAATAACTGTTCCTGAATCTGGTGGTGTGGGACCTGAGGCTCCTGTACTTCCTTCCTGATGGTTGAGGGGTAATAACTGTTCCTGAACCTGGTGCTGTGGGTCCTGAGGCTCCTGTACCTCCCTGATGGCTGAGGGGTAGTAACTGTTCCTGAACCTGGTGGTGTGGGGCCTGAGGCTCCCGTACCTCCTTCCTGATGGTTGAGGGGGTAATAACTGTTCCTGAACCTGGTGGTGTGGGTCCTGAGGCTCCTGTACCTCCTTCCTGATGGCTGAGGGGTAATAACTATTACTGATCCTGGTGGTGTGGGTCCTGTGGCTCCTATACCTCCTTCCTGATGGTTGAGGGGGTAATAACTGTTCCTGAACCTGGTGCTGTGGGTCCTGAGGCTCCTGTACCTCCCTGATGGCTGAGGGGTAGTAACTGTTCCTGAACCTGGTGGTGTGGGGCCTGAGGCTCCCGTACCTCCTTCCTGATGGTTGAGGGGGTAATAACTGTTCCTGAACCTGGTGGTGTGGGTCCTGAGGCTCCTGTACCTCCTTCCTGATGGCTGAGGGGTAATAACTATTACTGATCCTGGTGGTGTGGGTCCTGTGGCTCCTGTACCTCCTTCCTGATGGTTGAGGGGTAATAACTGTTCCTGAGCCTGGTGGTGTGGGTCCTGAGGCTCCTATACCTCTTTCCTGATGATTGAGGGGTAATAACTGTTCCTGAACCTGGTGGTGTGGGTCCTGAGGCTCCTGTACCTCCTTCCTGATGGTTGAGGGGTAATAACTGTTCCTGAACCTGGTGCTGTGGGTCCTGAGGCTCCTGTACCTCCCTGATGGCTGAGGGGTAATAACTGATCCTGAACCTGGTGGTGTGGGACCTGAGGCTCCTGTACCTCCTTCCTGATGGCTGAGGGGTGATAACTGTTCCTGAACCTGGTGCTGTGGGTCCTGAGGCTCCTGTACCTCCCTGATGGCTGAGGGGTAATAACTGTTCCTGAACCTGGTGGTGTGGGGCCTGAGGCTCCCGTACCTCCTTCCTGATGGTTGAGGGGGTAATAACTGTCCCTGAACCTGGTGGTGTGGGTCCTGAGGCTCCTGTACCTCCTTCCTGATGGTTGAGGGGGTAATAACTGTTCCTGAACATGGTGGTGTGGGACCTGAGGCTCCTGTACCTCCTTCCTGATGGCTGAGGGGTGATAACTGTTCCTGAACCTGGTGGTGAGGGTCCTGAGACTCCTGTACCTGCTTCCTGATGGCTGAGGGGCAATAACTGTTCTTGAACCTGGTGATGTGTGTCCTGAGGCTCCTGTACTTCCTTCCTGATGGCTGAGGGGTAATAACTGTCCCTGAACCTGGTGGTGTGTGTCCTGGGGCTCCCGTACCGTTTCCCTGATGGCAGCAGTGAGACGAGAGCATGATCTTGTTATGAAGAATATTGATAAAGCTTCCCAAGGAAGGAAATTGGGGAGAATGGGGGAGGGGGAGAGTTATGGGTACCCTCAGTGACACCTGGTAGAGTGGATAGACTTGCAACAGCGTAAAACCGTGGTTAGACAACTTTTGGAGAATTGTGTTTATTTCTGTTCATCTCATTGCGGGAAGGATGCAGAGGGAGATCCACCAGGATGCTGCTTGGATTAGAGAGGGTGCAGAGGAGGTTCAGCAGGATGCTGCCTGGATTAGAGAGGGTGCAGAAGAGATTTGCCAGGATGCTTCCTGGATTAGAGAGCATGTCTTATGATGATAGTGAGCTGGGATGTTTCTCTTTGGAGTGAAGGACGATGAGAGTAGGCTTGACAGAATTGTGCACAATGGTAAATGGCACAGATCGAGTGGACAGCCAGAGAATTTTTCCCCCCGGGTGGAAATGGCTAATACAAGGGGGCATAATTTTAAGGTGACTGGCGGAGAGCATAGGACGGGATGTCAGAGGCAACTTCTATCCGTCGGGATTGGTGGGTGCAAGGAATGTGTTACCAAGGGTGGTGGTAGAGGCAGATTTAGTAGGGACATGGAAGAAACTTATAGATTGATACATGGATGGAAGAAAAAATGGAGGAGGGATGGGTTAGTTTGATATTGGTGTAGGTGAAAAGGTTGGCACAACTTCATGGGCTGAGTGCCCTGTATTCTGCTGTAATGTTCGATGTTCTGTTGGAAAAGCTATAGTTGCCTGCTCGCTGCTGGGGAAGGTAATGGATAAATTGATTATTTGGGAACCAGTGGGATGGTTAGGGAGGAAATGTTTCTTGAATTGGGGTGGTGGGACAGAGTCTAAAGTTTGGAGACAGGACATCCAGAGAATCGTCACCGTGTCTTCCACTCAAACAGCGCAGAAAGAAGCTGATCAGCCCAGTGGCTCCAGAGGGGCAAAGTAAACCAGGAAACACATGGATATGTAGGAATCTGATTTCTCTTATGCCTTGACAACTGATCGTGTGTCAAATGTTAATTTTAAATCTACCGAAGATGACACTGCAGGATTGAGTGAGGATCAGCTGTGAAGGGATAGAACCAGCATGATGGTCTGAATGTCCTCCTCCTTTCTGTGTGGGGCTTAAACCTGGAATTCTGAGGGTGACAGGTGCGAGGGCTAGGTGTTGAGTCATCGTGTGATGGTGCAGAGATCGGGGTGGGATGACACCGTAACGGCTGACAAGGTTCTAATACATCTTGTGGGGTGGGGTGGGGGGAGCTTCAGCCGGGGTAGTTGAATTCCAACGGTGTCTCTGAGGCAGCTGCTCATTCTGCCCAAGATCTCTGACTTCACCAGTTTGCTCCGGTATTCCAAAGACAGGGCAGTACGCAAGGGCTCAGGGTAAATTGCCCTCTGTCTAGATTCGGGTTGAGAGGAAAATTGGATGGGCCATTATGAATTGGGAGAGAAGATGCCACGGGCCGAATGGCCTGAATATGCCCCTATACCCTGCGGTCACCTGGACGTGTGAACAGGTGGGTGGATGGGCCACAGGGCTCGAAGGGACCGGGAGGGCCTGTTCTGCGCGGATTCTGGGAATAAGATCCCTGTTACCTGCTGCTTGTACCAATCGTCAGCCTCTGCCTTGTTCTGGTTGACCATGGCTTCATACTTGGCCCGAATTTCTCCCAGAACCTTGAGCAAGTCCACGGAGTCTTCAGCTGTGACATCGACAGAAACATTGCCGGACATCTGGGACTTCAGGCTCCTGAGCTCCTGCAGGAAGGAAGAATACGCAGCGATTTCACCCTCTGATTCTCGGCAGTGACACGGAACAGAAACGACTCACAATGTTTGGGCAATTATGCCCATTGCTTACATCTTCGTGGTTTTTCCTGATGTAAATGAGCTCCTCCTTCAGGTTCTCAATCTCGGTCTCCAGCTGGCTCTTCATGAGGGTGAGGTTATCCAACATCGTGCGCAGACCATTGATATCGTTCTCAACGGACATCCTGATGGACAACTCAGTTTCAAACCTATCGAGATGGGAAAAGAGCAGGACATTTTGGTCATCGGTGGCTAGGGCTGAAGTCGTTAAGCTTTTCCTGCACCAAACTATACAAGATATCTGGGCCTGCACTCACAGGAATTCAGAAGAATGAGGGGTGACTTCATTTAAACGCATCGAATGGTGAAAGGCCGAGATAGAGTGGATGAGGAGAGGATGTTTCTTATCGGGGAGGAGTCTAGGATCAGAGGACACAGATAGACTGGATGTGGAGAGGATGTTTCCTATAGTGGGGGAGTCTAGGACTAGATGACACAAATAGAGTGGATGTGGAGAGGATGTTTCTTATAGTGGGGGAGTCTAAGACCAGAGGACACAGATGGAGTGGATGTGGAGAGGATGTTTCCTATAGTGGGGGAGTCTAGGACCAGAGGGCACAGATAGAGTGGATGTGGAGAGGATGTTTCCTATAGTGGGGGAGTCTAGGACTAGAAGACACAGACAGAGTGGATGTGGAGAGGATGTTTCCTACAGTGGGGGAGTCTAGGACCAGAGGACACAGATAGAGTGGATGTGGAGAGGATGTTTCCTATATTGGGGGAGTCTAGGATCAGAGGACACAGATAGAGTGGATGTGGAGAGGATGTTTCCTATAGTGGGGGAGTATAGGAGCAGAGGGCATGGGCTCAGAATACAGGAGCATCCTTTTGGATGGGAGATGAGCCCCCCATTTCTATCCTGTTTTCCACCCCTATGCTTGGACGAAGAACAAAAACATTTGCTCCAGAGGGGCTCACGGTGAAGCATTAAAAAATATGGGATCCAGAGGGGGACAGCACTGGAAATGAAGTCGGAGGTTTGAGCGGAGATTGGTCGACAACCCCTTTGTTAACTCATTACATGCCAAACCTCTGAATTCGCTGCATACTATAACAGAGAGGCAGGAAAGCTGTTAGAATCTGGAGCAAAAAGAAACACAAGGTGCTGGTCAAGCAGCATCTGTGGAGGAAGTTTTATGTTAACGATAGTCTATGTCATTTTCAACCACACAAGACACTCTGCAGATATTGTAAATGCAGAGCAAACCACACACACAGAATGCTGGACAAACTCAACAAGTTGGGAGGCATCTGTGGAGAGGAATAAAGAGTTTTGATTTCTCTCCATAGATGCTGATTGACTTGCTGAGTTCCTCCAGGAGAGACAGTGCAGTATGTGTCTGTCTGTCTGTGAGCCGATGCATGTCTGAGCGCCTGTGTCTGCTCTTCTCTGTTCCCAAGAGGGGGAAAAGGAAACTTCCAATTGTTAGATTGAGATCTCTGTCAGTGTTTCACATGCCAAGTTTGTTCGGATACCAGTGTCACTGGAAAGGGTGAGCCTTTTATAATATTATTCCAGTTTTTTTTTTGCGGGGGGGAGGGAGGGGGAGAATACGGTGGGTCTACTTCCCGTTTCTTTGCCCCACACTCCAGTCCAGTAGCTGGCGGTAATGGACCTTATTCTGGTCCGCCAGTCGCCATTAAACTTCCGGAGAAGAAGACGACGACCTGGAGGACTCAGTTGGTCCATTGTCCGCCCTTCAGCGGAAGGGAGAGGGGCCGGAGGAGGCAGACGCGGTCAGTTGGACCCCTATACTCGCATCGGCAGGCTCGGTACTAACTTGGCTTTGAAGTCTTCCGCCGCCAGTTTGGAGTTGTCCACCTGGAGCATGATTCCGGAGTTGGCCAGGATCAAGTCGTTGATCTGTGGGAGACAGGAGGTGGAAGTGTACCAGATGGAGCAAGGGGGACGTGGGGAACCACAGGCACACCGTCCCGCCCGCTTCTGGTTTGCAAGGTTAAACTTAAACCCCTCAACCCCAACCTCTCTCCTCCCAGCCCCCGTCTATCTCAAGGCTACCTCTTCCTCCACCAGCCCCTCCCTCCTCCACCCTGCCCTCCCCTCCGCCCTCTCCACCAGCCCCTCCCACTCTCTCTCTGTCTCCTCCACCCCGCCCGTCCCCCTTTCGCCTTCGATCCCCTTTTCCACGTGGATTTTCCCGGTTTCTTCCCGCATCGCACAGACATGAATCGACGGCCCGCTACGTTGACCCGTTTCGATGGCCGTGCGAGAAGTAAAGTCAATCCTTCACCCCCCTGCCCCGGCCCTTCCCCATTCCTTCCCTCGCACCTAACGTTCTCCTCTCTGCGGAGGGCACGGCCTCAGACCAGAGGATAGAGGCGAGGAGGAATTTCTTTGGCCGGGGTTGGTGGCGAATGTGTAGAACTCGTTTACTACGGGCGGCCGCAGACAGGTTGGATAGTCTTCAAGCGGGAGGTCCTCAGGGGCGGCGAGGCGCCCCTTTCCCTCCGCCAGCCCGCGGGGTCACCTTTGGGCAAGGTGGTTAGCCCACCTTGCCCCCCTCCCCACATCCACCGTGTCCACATGAAACCGTGAGATCAGGTGGTGGACGGTCGTATGAGCAGTCGATGCCGGTCACAAGTGCTGGTGATGTGACCACTGACGCCAGGCAGACAATCTCTGAAGAGTATTGGTAATGGCCGGGGGTGGGGTTAGGGGCGCCCATCTCGTAAAGGCAATGGCCAACCACCTCTGTAACTTCGCCAAGATGCATTTGAGAGGGACAGAAGATTAGCCAGACTGGAATGGCGGCCCACACTCGATGGGCTGAATGGCCCCGTTCTGGTCGGGTGTCTAATGGCCAACCTCCTCGCACCCTGACATCTCCCCGCCTCCCCCGGCACACACACACACACACACACACTCACACACACACACTCACACATACAAACACACACACAGACTCACACACACACACACTCACACACACACACATACACACTCACACACACACACACACACACACTCACACACCACACACACACACTCACACACACACACACACACAGACTCACTCACACATACACACACACACACACCACACACACACACACACACAAGCACACACACACACACACACACACACACACACACACTCACACACACCACACACACACACACACACACACACACACACACACACACACACACACACACACACACACACACACACAAACACACACACTGACAATCACTGGGGGGAATGGGAGTTGCTTTTTCCGGGCTCTTACCTGGTCGCGAAGGCCCTTGATGGTGGCCCAGCACTCGCTGTAGTCGCGGGTGGTGGAACCCGCCTGTTGGTAGTACTCCCGGATCTGAAGCTCCAGTTCGGCGTTGGACTTCTCCAGGGAGCGCACCTGGTCCAGGTACGTCGCCAGCCGGTCGTTCAGGCCCTGCATGGTCTGCTTCTCGTTCAGCAAGGCGGCGGAGGAGATGCTGTACCCGCCGCCGGACGCGCTGCTGAACCTGCTGCCGAACCCGCCGCCGGATCCGTACACCATGCCGGCGCCCAGGGCTGAGCCCAGGCCGTAGCTGGAGGCTCGGCTCTGGCCGAAGCCGTACATACTGCCTCCCCGCATGCTTGAGGAGACCCCGGACATGCTGCGGGACCCCCAGCTCTGACCGCCGCTGCTGCTGCTTCTGAAGCTGGTCTGCATCTTGTTCCTCAGGCCTTACACCGAGCCACTGGTGTGCGGCCACCTCCTTCTCGCCTCTTTATATCCTCATCCCGAGCCGGGCCACCGCCCAGAGAGAGAGAGGGAGTTAAAAAAAAAGCGCTGGGCGTGGAGCGGGACCGCCGCCTGGGGCTCCTTGGAGGGTCTCGAGTTACGGGGGACACACCCAGAGTCCGGAACCCACGATCCCGCCGCCTCCCACGGCCGCGGAGCAGATCTGATCCATTCTGGAGGAGAGAGAGACAGAAAGTTTCTCCAAATTTAATTGTTCAAGTGCAAATGTGTAATTGTCGTTCAACCACTCTTCCGAAATCAGCCAAGCCCACAGCGTTCCTCCGGGACCCGGGGGGGCAAAACAGGTTACCGACACGTACACAGCATAAAGTTAACGACGGCGGGAAAGCACACGGTTATAACATACAATGATATATTTAAAAATAATGACCGGTGTGGGGTTTGGTTCAACATTAATCGATCCCTGTAGCAGTGCCGGTGAAGGTGCCAGTAACAGCGGGGAAACCCGCCCTCGTTCTCAGTCCCTGCGAGTCAGTCGGGTGTATTGGATTTCAGAGAGAGATTTCAGACAGCGAGCTGAGGGTCAGCGGATTTACAACGGTGGGAGTGTCGGGGGAGCGAGGAGGGAGGGAGACAACTGTGTTGATGTCTTCCGCTTCTGTAGTGGGAGGGGCCGAGTTGAGTGAGGAAGACCCCCTCCCAAGTATTGCCGTAGCCCTTTTCTCACTGTTACCGTCAGGGAGGAGGTACAGAAGCCTGAAGACACACACTCAGCGATTCAGAAACAAATTTCACGACACATGCCGGCGATAATAAAGTGATTCTGAATGGCAAATGGGCTCTTGGCTTTAAATAATCCCAGTCATTCAACACCACTTTCAACAGTGAGTTCCCGGCGGTGAGGGAGCTGGTCCTGCAGCGTGCTTTGGAGAGCGGGTTGGGGTGGGGGAACGAAGGAGGAAGGGCATGGCGAGACACTGAAGGTGTCGCGGTCACACAGCGCAAACTCCAGTTGGTGACGGCGACTTGGTCCGCTGGACCCGGACTACCGAGGTCGGGAGTGGGGAATTGTCCCAGCGCAACGGCTCCCCCCCCCCCCACTTTTAAAAACTACCCCGCACAGGTTCCACTCTGTCATTGGATTCTTCAGAAAGCCTACAGAACACCACTTAACGCGTTCAGTATGAATGTGAGACGGAGAAGGCTTTTCAGGGTCTATTCTTGTCCTGGTGAGGGGTCTCGGCCCGAAACGTCGACTGTGCATTCCTCTCCATAGATTCTGTCTGACTTGCTGAGTTCATCCAGCATTTTGTGTGTGTTATTCTTGTAAAGTTTCAAATGATGAATGAAGTGTACTTTAATTAAAAATAGTTGTGGGATGTAACAACGACGGGAGGTCAGGGAGAGGAACGGACAAGGAACCAGCGTTTAAAGGGCGAAAGACTTTTCCCGGCAGAAACCCAGTGTGGGTGTGGGGGAGGGAGAGGGTGTGGGGCGACGCAGCTCCCGTCCCGTTGATAGTGGATGTACGGTCAGTTGTTAATTTTAAAACGGGTCACCGGCACATTTTGTTGAGAGGAGGCGGGAGGAGATCTGTCGGCCAGTTCGGTTCCTTCAGCTTGTCAGAGCCGGGGGTGGGAGTGGTGACAAGCCCCCTTTATGGATTAAATGCTCCCAATGGCTTTCCTCTCAAACAGCCTCTGACAACCAAGTCATCTCCCGGCCTTCACGTGTGGTTTAGCAACTAAGCCCGGCGGAACCGTGTCTACCGACAGGAGAAGGGGCAAAGGCGGTTTATCGGCGCCTTAAAACAAGTTGCTCCGGCAGATGGGGCTCGTCAGCCGCTGTTGGCAGCTCACCTTGGAGAAAGAAAACTCTGATCTCAAATCTCCCGCTGTCTTGCGGCTGTACCCAATGATGGGACGGCTTCGGAAGTAAACCCCGAGGGGAAAAATCCGGAGCTGGAGACCTACGCTGACGGGCCAGGGTGTATCGGTCTCTGCCGCTCCTGCGTGGAGAGACAGGGAGCCTGGCGCACCGACAGCAGATCAGCCCTGGCTCGCGTACTGGCGTGTCACGTAGACAGCCGGGGGACGCAACATTCATGGGCGACCCCGAGCGACAGTTCTTCAGAGTGTGGGTGCTCCGTCAACCGGGACTACGGCTAATGGTAGTAACCCACCCCCCACCACACACTCTGGGAGGATGCAGTCGCACACATAATGCTCCCCTCCCGCCGCCCGCCGCTGCCACAGCGTCCCGATCTGCTGAACTACAAGTCCCAAAGCCTCCAGCGATAATGATACTGCTTTTGACAAAGTAAAATAAGAACTGAACTGACAAATTACCAAAAAAAACAATCATTATGTAACCACGAATGCCCTCAGATTAACACTTCCTGGGACGGGCACAGGCACAGTTCAGTGGCAAAGCGTCACTTACCAAAGTCTTGTTTTAAAATACAAACTCACAAAAGACACCACACCTTGCTATAATTACAAGCCTGATCCAGATTTAGAGTCAGAATCTGGCAAACTATATTGTGACCAATCAGTTATTACAGATAGGACAATCCATAGTAACTGTCTGTATATGATATTACAGGATAAACTAGCAAGAAGAACTTGTTTAATAGATATAGCCATTCCAAGCACACATAACATACAGAAATCAATCAGTGAAAAACACCAGAAATATAGTGAATTAAAAGAGGAAATTGAAAGGCTATGGAATATGAACAGGATATACATTGTCCCAGTAGTAATAACTCCAACTGATATCATCCCAAAGTCACTACGCAATAGCATTAAACAGTTATGGCCACACAATAATATCCATAAAATCTTCAGAAAGCCAAAATACTAAACACCACTAGAATAGTCTGAAAGTTCCTCGCAATTCAAAAATGAGTGTACTTGGCTGTGCCCTTAACTCAGCTTTTACCAACCTGAGCTGAGAAAGAAAACAAACAACCTTGTTATGGAGCATGCTCCCTACAGATGATGTAGTTCACTGTGTTTCACAATGTGATAAGGTACAAACATTGAAATAAAAGAGAAAAAGCGGTTATCTAAAGGCAAGGTTAAATAAATCAGAATCAGGTCTAATATTACCGGCATATGTTGTGAAATTAACTTAGCGGCAGCAGTACAATGCAATACATGATAATATAGAAAAAATAAATAACTGAATTGCAGTGAGTATATATATATATATATTAAGTAGTTAAATTAAAAATAGCATAAAAACAGAAATAATAAAAATAGTGAGTTAGTATTCATAGGTTCACTGTCTATTCAGAAATTGAACGGCAGAGGGGAAGAAGCTGTTCCTGAATCGTTGAGTGTGTGTCTTCAGGCTCCTGTACCTCCTCCCGGATGGCAGAGGGGAAGAAGCTGTTCCTGAATCGTTGAGTGTGTGTCTTCAGGCTCCTGTACCTCCTCCCGGATGGCAGAGGGGAAGAAGCTGTTCCTGAATCGTTGAGTGTGTGTCTTCAGGCTCCTGTACCTGCTGCCTGATGGAAGAGGGGAAGAAGCTGTTCCTGAATCGTTGAGTGTGTGTCTTCAGGCTCCTGTACCTGCTGCCTGATGGAAGAGGGGAAGAAGCTGTTCCTGAATCGTTGAGTGTGTGTCTTCAGGCTCCTGTACCTCCTCCCGGATGGCAGAGGGGAAGAAGCTGTTCCTGAATCGTTGAGTGTGTGTCTTCAGGCTCCTGTACCTCCTCCCGGATGGCAGAGGGGAAGAAGCTGTTCCTGAATTGTTGGGTGTGTGTCTTCAGGCTCCTGTACCTGCTGCCTGATGGAAGAGGGGAAGAAGCTGTTCCTGAATCGTTGAGTGTGTGTCTTCAGGCTCCTGTACCTGCTGCCTGATGGAAGAGGGGAAGAAGCTGTTCCTGAATTGTTGAGTGTGTGTCTTCAGGCTCCTGTACCTGCTGCCTGATGGAAGAGGGGAAGAAGCTGTTCCTGAATCGTTGAGTGTGTGTCTTCAGGCTCCTGTACCTCCTCCCTGATGGCAGAGGGGAAGAAGCTGTTCCTGAATCGCTGAGTGTGTGTCTTCAGGCTCCTGTACCTCCTCCCTGATGGCAGAGGGGAGGAAGTTGTTCCTGAATTGTTCAGTGTGTGTCTTCAGGCTCCTGTACCACCTGCCTAATAGCAGAGGGGAAGAAGCTGTTCCTGAATCGTTGAGTGTGTGTCTTCAGGCTCCTGTACCTCCTCCGTGATGGCAGAGGGGAAGAAGCTGTTCCTGAATCGTTGAGTGTGTGTCTTCAGGCTCCTGTACCTCCTCCCTGATGGCAGAGGGGAAGAAGTTGTTCCTGAATTGTTCAGTGTGTGTCTTCAGGCTCCTGTACCACCTGCCTAATAGCAGAGGGGAAGAAGCTGTTCCTGAATCGTTGAGTGTGTGTCTTCAGGCTCCTGTACCTCCTCCCTGATGGCACAGGGGAAGAAGCTGTACCTGATGCACTGCTTGATTAATTTAATACACGGTGGGCTCCATTTAACCGATCCGAACAGCTGTCCAAGAGCTAACACTAATTGGGAAATTTGCCGGGATTACCATCGTTGATCTGGGGCACTATGCCACTTAATTAGGACAGGATACTATTTCTGATCAGTTTCTAACTACCGTCAGTCCTGTGGCTGTTAGAAGCGACACGGTGCTTAGAGCGAACTGTTCTTCAATTGTGTACGTTTGTGTTCAAAAACACATGATTTTTGTCACCGATGGTTTGCAAGAAACAAGCAGTAGATCATCAGGAACTGTTTCACTCACCGCGGTTCCGCTACTACAACAGGTTAGGAGCTACCAAGAATTTGAAGGTATCAACAACCATCTCGAATGTTACAATGAGAATGAAGAGTTGGAGGAGATAATCGCAAAAACCAGATGAGGAGGAGAATATGGCGGCACGACGGCAGCCCACGCGGCCACTTCGGGGACGATGTCTGTCATCTGTCAAGTAGGGGACCGTGCACAATCCTGATTTGATGGAGATGGACGTGAGAGTACAGGAGGAACATCTGGGAAACTTCTGAAATGCCTGCTTCGCTGCCGCTGCTACTGTGCGGTAACCAGAATCTCCGGAGCTGAAGGCCCCAAAATCCTCGGCTTTGTGTGTTTCAGCGGCCGGGACGAGGTCGAAGGAGCTCGGCAGAGGATAGCGCTCGGGAGGCTGTATCAGAGGAGCTGGTCGGATCCTTGAAGCTTTCGGACGGACGGACTCAGTGTCGGCTGGGGTCGGCTGCTTCCAAGGCATCAACAAGTTGACGGTGCCTGGAGGTTTATGGCAGGGAGTTTCTCCCTTTTGCCGCCTGCTATCGGGGACTCGGGAGTCGATCGACTCGGGACTTTGAGACTTTTTTTTACTGTGCCCATGGTTTGTCCTTCATCAAATTATGGTATTGCTTTGCACTGTTGTAACTATATGTTATAATTATGTGGTTCTGTCAGTGTTAGTCGTTGGTTTGGCCTGTTTTCTGTGATATCGCTCTGGAGAAACATTGTATCATTTCTTAAAGCATGTATGCATTTCTAAATGACAATAAAAGAGGACTGAGTGTTCTCATAATCCAAACAAGCATTGTCTGAAGGCAGCTCATTATATGCACTGATTTGCTTCATCAAGAACACAACGCAGATGAATTTCCCCATCAATAATTGTTGAAACAAATACACAGTTTTGCAGTACTGCTGTAGGATTGGTGGTGTTCTAATTGGTTCTGTATTTCATTTAAAAACATAGTTTGTCTTTTCATGCCCCTTTAACAATTTCCATGAAACTTCAGCTAATTGCGGCAGTCGCTTAATTGGGCCAAGATGTACTGGTCCCGATGGGTCCAAATTAACTTTAATCCCCTGTATTTCTTAAAGTAATTTATAGTTTGCTTCTATATTGCACTGCACTGCTGTCGCAAAAGAGCAAATTTCATGATATTAAACCCAATTCTGATTCTGTTAAATTCCAGGCACCTCTCAGAACTGGAAAATATCCCGAATCCCCTTTGCTGACCATTGGAGGGTTCCAGCACAGAAGGGGACACCAGACATGTAAAGGCCACCCTTGTTCATCTGATCTAAGTCAAGGACTGGCCAGCAATGATGCACACCCAGAGGCCAGTATACGAGGTACTTCCTGAGCCTAATAAAGTGGCTCCCTTTCTGAAGCACTGCTGCTTGAAGATGTCCTGTGTACTATGGAGGCTAGTGCCCGTGATGGAGCTGACTGAGTTTAGAATTGTCTGCATCTTATTTCAATCCTGTGCAGTGACTTCTCCTCATCCCATACCAGACGGTGATGTGGCCAATCAGAATGTTCGGCGTGAAAGATTCAAGTGTTTTTGGTGGCGGACGAAATCCCCCGCAACCACGATAACCCTGCCAGAGTTGACGCGCATCCAATTTCGTCTCCAACCCCACTTGGAATTGTTCCTTAGCTCTGGAAGTAGACCTCTGCAGGCTGGACCTGCAGGTCCCGTATCCCCTTCCGGTGGTCTCTTCAATTTAAACGGTCTCCCTCAAAAGATAATTGGCAGCTCAGCATCATTTGAACTTTGCTCCTGATCTCTGAAATTCATTCCTTAAACCATAACTGATGCAGACTCATTGACACTTTTAAACACTAGCTCTGAACCAATTTATTTAACCTTCACTAAAGTATTTTTTGTCGTTTCTTTCCATGTATATTGCTTTTCTCTTTTCTGAAATCCTATTTTCATGTTTGTACTTCATCCCATTGTGAAGCATGTCGAACTACACCATCTGTAGGAATAGTGCTCTATAATAAATGTACTGTTATTGCTTTTTATTTTCTCTCAGCTCACGTTGGTACAGGAGCCTGAAGACACACAGTCAATGATTCAGGAACAGCTTCTGCTCTCTTTCAGCACTACGTTTTATATATACACATACACACATACAAACACACAAACACACACACACACACACACACACACACACACACACACACACACACATATATTTATATATAGGCATATTTTTCAATAACCCACTGACCCAACTCTCCACACGCCCAATCACACAGTGACCCACCCCTCAACACCACCAAACACCCACTGACCCACCCCTCCACCCCCCCGATCACACAATGACCAACCCCACCACACCCCCAATCACCCACTAACCCACTCCTCCACATTCCCAATCACCCACTGACACACCCCTCCACACCCACAATCACCCGCTAACCCACCCCTCCACATCCACAATCACCTGCTGACCCACCCCTCCACAAGCACGATCACCAATTGACCCACCCCTCCACACCCACAATCACCCACTGACCCACCCCTCCACACCCTCAATCACACACTGACACAACCCTCCACACCCACAATCACCCGCTGACCCACCCCTTCACAACCCCGATCACCCATCGACCCAGCCCTCCACACCCCTTATCACCCACTGACCCAACCCTCCACACCCCCAATCACCCACTGACCCAGCCCTCCACACTCCCAATAACCCACTGACGCACCCCTCCACACAACCAATCACGCATTGACCCACCCCACCACACCCCTAATCACCCACTGACCTAATCCTCCACACCCTCAATCACCCACTGACCCACCGCTCCACACCCCCAATCACCCACTGACCAACCTCCACACCCCCAAACACCCACTGACCCACCCCTCCACACCCCCAATCACCCACTGACCCACCCCTCCACACCCCTGATCACACATTGACCAACCCCTCCACATCCCCAATCACTCACTGACCCAACCCTCAACACTCACCCATTAACCCACTGACCTACACCACCACACCCACAACAACCCAGTGACCCAACCCTCCACACCCGCGATCACCCACCGACCCACCCATCCACACCCCCAATCACCCAACGACCCACCACTCCACACCCCCAATCACCAACGACCCACCACTCCACACCCACAATCACCCACAGACACACCCCTCCACACCCCCGATCACCCACTGATCCACCCCGCCACACCCCCGATCACACAATGACCAACCCCGCCACACCTCCAATCACCCACTAACCCACCCCTCCACACTCCCAATCACTCACTGACACACCCTCCACTCCCACAATCACCCGCTAACCCACCCCTCCACATCCACAATCACCCGCTGACCCACCCCTCCACAAGCACGATCACCAATTGACTCACCCCTCAACACCCCCAATCACCCACTGACCTACCACTCCACACCACCAATCACCGACCGACACACCCCTCCACACCCCCAATAACCGACCGACCCAGCCCTCCACACCCCCGACCACCCAATGACCCACACCTCCACACCCGCAATCACCCACTGACCCACCCCTCCACAACTCCGATCACCCACTGACACAGTCCTCCACACCCCTTATCACCCACTGACCAAACCCTCTACACCCCCAATCACCCACTGACCCAGCCCTCCACACTCCCAATCACCCACTGACGCACCCCTCCAAACCTCCAATCACCCACTGACCCACACCTCCACAACCCGAATCTCCCACTGACCCACCCCTCAACACCCCCAATCACCCACTGACCCACCCCTCCACACCCCCAATCACCAACTGACCCACCCCTCCACACCCCGAATCAACAACTGACCCACCCCTCAACACCCCTAATCACCCACTGACCCACCCCTCCAAACCTCCAATCACCCATTGACCCACCCCTCCACACCCCCAATCACCCACTGACACACCCCTCCACACCCCCGATCACACACTGACCCACCCCTCCACACCCCCAATCACCCACTGACCCACCCCTCCACAGTTCCGATCACCCACTGACCCACCCCTCCACACCCCCAATCACCCACTGACTCAACGCACCACACCCCCAATCACCCACTGACACACACGTCCACACCCCCAATGTCCCACTGACCCAGCTCTCCACACCCCCAATCACACACCGACACGCCTCTCCACACTCCCAATCACCCACTGACCCTCCCGTCCACAGTCCCAATCACCCACTGACCCACCCCTCCACACCCCCAGTCACCCACTGACCCACCACGCCACACCCCCAATCACCCTCTGACCCACCCCTCCACACCCCCAATCACCCAACGACCCACCCCTCCACACCCCAAATCACCCACTGACCCACCCCTCCACACCCCGAATCACCCACAGACCCACCCCTCAACACCACCAATCACCCACTGACCCACCCCTCCAATCCTCCAATCACCCATTGACCCACCCCTCCACACCCACAATCACCAACGGACACACCCCTCCACACTCCCAATCACCCACTGACCCACCTCCACACCCCCAATCACCCACTGACCCATCCCTCCACACCCCCAATCATCCACTGACCCACCCCTCCACACCCCCAATCACCCACTGACCCACCCCTCCACAGTTCCGATCACCCACTGACCCACCCCTCCACACCCCCAATCACCCACTGACTGAACCCTCCACACCCCCAATCACACACTGACACACCCGTCCACACCCCCAATCACCCACAGACCCACCTCCAAACCCCCAATCACCCACTGACCCACTACTCCACGCACCCTACCACCCACTGACCCACCCCTCCACAGTCCCAATTACTCACTGACCCACCCCTCCACAGACCCAATCATCACTGAAGCACCCCTTCACACCCCGAATCACCCACTGACCCACCCCTCCACACCCCGAATCACCCACTGACCCACCCCTCCACACCCCCAATCACCCACTGACCCACCCCTCCACACCCCCAATCACCCACTGACCCACCCCTCCACACCCCCAATCACCCACTGACCCACCCCTCCACAGTTCCGATCACCCACTGACCCACCCCTCCACACCCTCAATCACCCACTGACTCAACGCTCCACACCCCCAATCACCCACTGACACACCCGTCCACACCCCCAATGTCCCACTGACCCAGCCCTCCACACCCCCAATCACACACAGACACGCCCCTCCACACTCCCAATCACCCACTGACCCACCCGTCCACAGTCACAATCACCCACAGACCCACCCCTCCACACCCCCAGTCACCCACTGACCCACCACGCCACACCCCCAATCACCCTCTGACCCACCCCACCACACCCCCAATCACCCAACGACCCACCCCTCCACACCCCAAAACACCCACTGACCCACCCCTCCACACCCCGAATCTCCCACTGACCCACCCCTCAACACCCCCAATCAACCACTGACCCACCCCTCCACACCCCAAATCACCCAACGACCCACCCCTCCACACCCCAAAACACCCACTGACCCACCCCTCCACAACCCGAATCTCCCACTGACCCACCCCTCAACACCCCCAATCACCCACTGACCCACCCCTCCAAACCTCCAATCACCCATTGACCCACCCCTCCACACCCCCAATCACCCACTGACCCACCCCTCAACACCCCCAATCACCCACTGACCCACCCCTCCAAACCTCCAATCACCCATTGACACACCCCTCCACACCCCCAATCACCCACTGACCCACCCTTCCACACCCCCAATCACCCACTGACCCACCCCTCCACAGTTCCGATCACCCACTGACCCAGCCCTTCACACCCCCAATCACACACCGACACGCCTCTCCACACTCCCAATCACCCACTGACACTCCCGTCCACAGTCCCAATCACCCACTGACCCACCCCTCCACACCCCCAATCACCCACTGACCCACCACGCCACACCCCCAATCACACTCTGACCCACTCCTCCACACCACGAATCACCCAACGACCCACCCCTCCACACCCCAAATCACCCACTGACCCACCCCTCCACACCCCGAATCACACACTGACCCACCCCTCAACACCCCCAATCACCCACTGACCCACCCCTCCAAACCTCCAATCACCCATTGACCCACCCCTCCACACCCCCAATCACCCACTGACCCACATCCACACCCCCAATCAGCCACTGACCCACCCCTCCACACCCCCAATCAGCCACTGACCCACCCCTCCACACTCCCAATCACCCACTGACCCACCTCCACACCCCCAATCACCCACTGACCCATCCCTCCACACCCCCAATCACCCACTGACCCACTCCTCCACACCCCCAATCACCCACTGACCCACCCCTCCACAGTTCCTATCACCCACTGACCCACCCCTCCACACCCCCAATCACCCACTGACTGAACCCTCCACACCCCCAATCACACACTGACACACCCGTCCACACCCCCAATCACCCACTGACCCACCCCTCCACACCCCCAATCACCCACTGACCCACCCCTCCACACCCCCAATCACCCACTGACCCACCCCTCCACACCCCCAATCACCCACTGACCCACCCCTCCACAGTTCCGATCACCCACTGACCCACCCCTCCACACCCTCAATCACCCACTGACTCAACGCTCCACACCCCCAATCACCCACTGACACACCCCTCCACACCCACAATCACCCGCTAACCCACCCCTCCACATCCACAATCACCTGCTGACCCACCCCTCCACAAGCACGATCACCAATTGACCCACCCCTCCACACCCACAATCACCCACTGACCCACCCCTCCACACCCTCAATCACACACTGACACAACCCTCCACACCCACAATCACCCGCTGACCCACCCCTTCACAACCCCGATCACCCATCGACCCAGCCCTCCACACCCCTTATCACCCACTGACCCAACCCTCCACACCCCCAATCACCCACTGACCCAGCCCTCCACACTCCCAATAACCCACTGACGCACCCCTCCACACAACCAATCACGCATTGACCCACCCCACCACACCCCTAATCACCCACTGACCTAATCCTCCACACCCTCAATCACCCACTGACCCACCGCTCCACACCCCCAATCACCCACTGACCAACCTCCACACCCCCAAACACCCACTGACCCACCCCTCCACACCCCCAATCACCCACTGACCCACCCCTCCACACCCCTGATCACACATTGACCAACCCCTCCACATCCCCAATCACTCACTGACCCAACCCTCAACACTCACCCATTAACCCACTGACCTACACCACCACACCCACAACAACCCAGTGACCCAACCCTCCACACCCGCGATCACCCACCGACCCACCCATCCACACCCCCAATCACCCAACGACCCACCACTCCACACCCCCAATCACCAACGACCCACCACTCCACACCCACAATCACCCACAGACACACCCCTCCACACCCCCGATCACCCACTGATCCACCCCGCCACACCCCCGATCACACAATGACCAACCCCGCCACACCTCCAATCACCCACTAACCCACCCCTCCACACTCCCAATCACTCACTGACACACCCTCCACTCCCACAATCACCCGCTAACCCACCCCTCCACATCCACAATCACCCGCTGACCCACCCCTCCACAAGCACGATCACCAATTGACTCACCCCTCAACACCCCCAATCACCCACTGACCTACCACTCCACACCACCAATCACCGACCGACACACCCCTCCACACCCCCAATAACCGACCGACCCAGCCCTCCACACCCCCGACCACCCAATGACCCACACCTCCACACCCGCAATCACCCACTGACCCACCCCTCCACAACTCCGATCACCCACTGACACAGTCCTCCACACCCCTTATCACCCACTGACCAAACCCTCTACACCACCAATCACCCACTGACCCACCCCTCCAATCCTCCAATCACCCATTGACCCACCCCTCCACACCCACAATCACCAACGGACACACCCCTCCACACTCCCAATCACCCACTGACCCACCTCCACACCCCCAATCACCCACTGACCCATCCCTCCACACCCCCAATCATCCACTGACCCACCCCTCCACACCCCCAATCACCCACTGACCCACCCCTCCACAGTTCCGATCACCCACTGACCCACCCCTCCACACCCCCAATCACCCACTGACTGAACCCTCCACACCCCCAATCACACACTGACACACCCGTCCACACCCCCAATCACCCACAGACCCACCTCCAAACCCCCAATCACCCACTGACCCACTACTCCACGCACCCTACCACCCACTGACCCACCCCTCCACAGTCCCAATTACTCACTGACCCACCCCTCCACAGACCCAATCATCACTGAAGCACCCCTTCACACCCCGAATCACCCACTGACCCACCCCTCCACACCCCGAATCACCCACTGACCCACCCCTCCACACCCCCAATCACCCACTGACCCACCCCTCCACACCCCCAATCACCCACTGACCCACCCCTCCACACCCCCAATCACCCACTGACCCACCCCTCCACAGTTCCGATCACCCACTGACCCACCCCTCCACACCCTCAATCACCCACTGACTCAACGCTCCACACCCCCAATCACCCACTGACACACCCGTCCACACCCCCAATGTCCCACTGACCCAGCCCTCCACACCCCCAATCACACACAGACACGCCCCTCCACACTCCCAATCACCCACTGACCCACCCGTCCACAGTCACAATCACCCACAGACCCACCCCTCCACACCCCCAGTCACCCACTGACCCACCACGCCACACCCCCAATCACCCTCTGACCCACCCCACCACACCCCCAATCACCCAACGACCCACCCCTCCACACCCCAAAACACCCACTGACCCACCCCTCCACACCCCGAATCTCCCACTGACCCACCCCTCAACACCCCCAATCAACCACTGACCCACCCCTCCACACCCCAAATCACCCAACGACCCACCCCTCCACACCCCAAAACACCCACTGACCCACCCCTCCACAACCCGAATCTCCCACTGACCCACCCCTCAACACCCCCAATCACCCACTGACCCACCCCTCCAAACCTCCAATCACCCATTGACCCACCCCTCCACACCCCCAATCACCCACTGACCCACCCCTCAACACCCCCAATCACCCACTGACCCACCCCTCCAAACCTCCAATCACCCATTGACACACCCCTCCACACCCCCAATCACCCACTGACCCACCCTTCCACACCCCCAATCACCCACTGACCCACCCCTCCACAGTTCCGATCACCCACTGACCCAGCCCTTCACACCCCCAATCACACACCGACACGCCTCTCCACACTCCCAATCACCCACTGACACTCCCGTCCACAGTCCCAATCACCCACTGACCCACCCCTCCACACCCCCAATCACCCACTGACCCACCACGCCACACCCCCAATCACACTCTGACCCACTCCTCCACACCACGAATCACCCAACGACCCACCCCTCCACACCCCAAATCACCCACTGACCCACCCCTCCACACCCCGAATCACACACTGACCCACCCCTCAACACCCCCAATCACCCACTGACCCACCCCTCCAAACCTCCAATCACCCATTGACCCACCCCTCCACACCCCCAATCACCCACTGACCCACATCCACACCCCCAATCAGCCACTGACCCACCCCTCCACACCCCCAATCAGCCACTGACCCACCCCTCCACACTCCCAATCACCCACTGACCCACCTCCACACCCCCAATCACCCACTGACCCATCCCTCCACACCCCCAATCACCCACTGACCCACTCCTCCACACCCCCAATCACCCACTGACCCACCCCTCCACAGTTCCTATCACCCACTGACCCACCCCTCCACACCCCCAATCACCCACTGACTGAACCCTCCACACCCCCAATCACACACTGACACACCCGTCCACACCCCCAATCACCCACTGACCCACCCCTCCACACCCCCAATCACCCACTGACCCACCCCTCCACACCCCCAATCACCCACTGACCCACCCCTCCACACCCCCAATCACCCACTGACCCACCCCTCCACAGTTCCGATCACCCACTGACCCACCCCTCCACACCCTCAATCACCCACTGACTCAACGCTCCACACCCCCAATCACCCACTGACACACCCGTCCACACCACAATGTCCCACTGACCCAGCCCTCCACACCCCCAATCACACACAGACACGCCCCTCCACACTCCCAATCACCCACTGACCCTCCCGCCCACAGTCACAATCACCCACAGACCCACCCCTCCACACCACCAGTCACCCACTGACCCACCACGCCACACCCTCAATCACCCTCTGACCCACCCCACCACACCCCCAATCACCCAACGACCCACCCCTCCACACCCCAAAACACCCACTGACCCACCCCTCCACACCCCGAATCTCCCACTAACCCACCCCTCAACACCCCCAATCACCCACTGACCCACCCCTCCACACCCCAAATCACCCAACGACCCACCCCTCCACACCCCAAAACACCCACTGACCCACCCCTCCACAACCCGAATCTCCCACTGACCCACCCCTCAACACCCCCAATCACCCACTGACCCACCCCTCCAAACCTCCAATCACCCATTGACCCACCCCTCCACACCCCCAATCACCCA
Source organism: Mobula birostris (assembly GCF_030028105.1). Lineage (NCBI taxonomy): Eukaryota > Metazoa > Chordata > Chondrichthyes > Myliobatiformes > Myliobatidae > Mobula > Mobula birostris. Next base: position 5,065,876 of record NC_092402.1, read on the forward strand.
CTGACCCACCCCTCAACACCCACAATCACCCACTGACCCACCCCTCCAAACCTCCAATCACCCATTGACACACCCCTCCACACCCCCAATCACCCACTGACCCACCCCTCCACACCCCCAATCACCCACTGACCCACCCCTCCACACCCCCAATCACCCACTGACCCACCCCTCCACAGTTCCGATCACCCACTGACCCAACCCTCCACACCCCCAATCACCCACTGACTCAACGCTCCACACCCCCAATCACCCACTGACACACCCGTCCACACCCCCAATGTCCCACTGACCCAGCCCTTCACACCCCCGATCACACACCGACACGCCTCTCCACACTCCCAATCACCCACTGACACTCCCGTCCACAGTCCCAATCACCCACTGACCCACCCCTCCACACCCCCAATCACCCACTGACCCACCACGCCACACCCCCAATCACACTCTGACCCACCCCTCCACACCCCCAATCACCCAACGACCCACCCCTCCACACCCCAAATCACCCACTGACCCACCCCTCCACAACCCGAATCACACACTGACCCACCCCTCAACACCCCCAATCACCCTCTGACCCACCCCTCCAAACCTCCAATCACCCATTGACCCACCCCTCCACACCCCCAATCACCCACTGACCCACATCCACACCCCCAATCACCCACTGACCCACCCCTCCACACCCCCAATCAGCCACTGACCCACCCCTCCACACTCCCAATCACCCACTGACCCACCTCCACACCCCCAATCACCCACCGACCCATCCCTCCACACCCCCAATCACCCACTGACCCACCCCTCCACACCCCCAATCACCCACTGACCCACCCCTCCACAGTTCCGATCACCCACTGACCCACCCCTCCACACCCCCAATCACCCACTGACTGAACCCTCCACACCCCCAATCACCCACTGACACACCCGTCCACACCCCCAATCACCCACTGACCCACCTCCACACCCCCAATCACCCACTGACCCACCCCTCCACACCCCCAATCACCCACTGACCCACCCCTCCACAGTCCCAATTACTCACTGACCCACCCCTCCACACCCCCAATCACCCACTGACCCACCCCTCCACACCCCTGATCACACATTGACCAACCCCTCCACATCCCCAATCACCCAGTAACCCAACACTCCACACCCGCAATCACCTACTGACCCACCCCTCCACATCCCCAATCACTAACGACCCACCACTCCAGACACCCAATCACCCACAGACACACCCCTCCACACCCCCGATCACTCACTGACCCACCCCTCCACACCCCGAATCACTCACTGACCCAACCCTCAACACTCACCCATTAACCCACTGACCTACACCACCACACCCACAACAACCCAGTGACCCAACCCTCCACACCCGCGATCACCCACCGACCCACCCATCCACACCCCCAATCACCCAACGACCCACCACTCCACACCCCCAATCACCAACGACCCACCACTCCACACCCACAATCACCCACAGACACACCCCTCCACACCCCCGATCACCCACTGATCCACCCCGCCACACCCCCGATCACACAATGACCAACCCCGCCACACCTCCAATCACCCACTAACCCACCCCTCCACACTCCCAATCACTCACTGACACACCCTCCACTCCCACAATCACCCGCTAACCCACCCCTCCACATCCACAATCACCCGCTGACCCACCCCTCCACAAGCACGATCACCAATTGACTCACCCCTCAACACCCCCAATCACCCACTGACCTACCACTCCACACCACCAATCACCGACCGACACACCCCTCCACACCCCCAATAACCGACCGACCCAGCCCTCCACACCCCCGACCACCCAATGACCCACACCTCCACACCCGCAATCACCCACTGACCCACCCCTCCACAACTCCGATCACCCATTGACACAGTCCTCCACACCCCTTATCACCCACTGACCAAACCCTCTACACCCCCAATCACCCACTGACCCAGCCCTCCACACTCCCAATCACCCACTGACGCACCCCTCCAAACCTCCAATCACCCACTGACCCACACCTCCACAACCCGAATCTCCCACTGACCCACCCCTCAACACCCCCAATCACCCACTGACCCACCCCTCCACACCCCCAATCACCAACTGACCCACCCCTCCACACCCCGAATCAACAACTGACCCACCCCTCAACACCCCTAATCACCCACTGACCCACCCCTCCAAACCTCCAATCACCCATTGACCCACCCCTCCACACCCCCAATCACCCACTGACACACCCCTCCACACCCCCGATCACACACTGACCCACCCCTCCACACCCCCAATCACCCACTGACCCACCCCTCCACAGTTCCGATCACCCACTGACCCACCCCTCCACACCCCCAATCACCCACTGACTCAACGCACCACACCCCCAATCACCCACTGACACACCCGTCCACACCCCCAATGTCCCACTGACCCAGCTCTCCACACCCCCAATCACACACCGACACGCCTCTCCACACTCCCAATCACCCACTGACCCTCCCGTCCACAGTCCCAATCACCCACTGACCCACCCCTCCACACCCCCAGTCACCCACTGACCCACCACGCCACACCCCCAATCACCCTCTGACCCACCCCTCCACACCCCCAATCACCCAACGACCCACCCCTCCACACCCCAAATCACCCACTGACCCACCCCTCCACACCACCAATCACCCACTGACCCACCCCTCCAATCCTCCAATCACCCATTGACCCACCCCTCCACACCCACAATCACCAACGGACACACCCCTCCACACTCCCAATCACCCACTGACCCACCTCCACACCCCCAATCACCCACTGACCCATCCCTCCACACCCCCAATCATCCACTGACCCACCCCTCCACACCCCCAATCACCCACTGACCCACCCCTCCACAGTTCCGATCACCCACTGACCCACCCCTCCACACCCCCAATCACCCACTGACTGAACCCTCCACACCCCCAATCACACACTGACACACCCGTCCACACCCCCAATCACCCACAGACCCACCTCCACACCCCCAATCACCCTCTGACCCACCCCTCCACACCCCCAATCACCCAACGACCCACCCCTCCACACCCCAAATCACCCACTGACCCACCCCTCAACACCACCAATCACCCACTGACCCACCCCTCCAATCCTCCAATCACCCATTGACCCACCCCTCCACACCCACAATCACCAACGGACACACCCCTCCACACTCCCAATCACCCACTGACCCACCTCCACACCCCCAATCACCCACTGACCCATCCCTCCACACCCCCAATCATCCACTGACCCACCCCTCCACACCCCCAATCACCCACTGACCCACCCCTCCACAGTTCCGATCACCCACTGACCCACCCCTCCACACCCCCAATCACCCACTGACTGAACCCTCCACACCCCCAATCACACACTGACACACCCGTCCACACCCCCAATCACCCACAGACCCACCTCCACACCCCCAATCACCCACTGACCCACTACTCCACGCACCCTACCACCCACTGACCCACCCCTCCACAGTCCCAATTACTCACTGACCCAGCCCTCCACAGACCCAATCATCACTGAAGCACCCCTTCACACCCCGAATCACCCACTGACCCACCCCTCCACACCCCGAATCACCCACTGACCCACCCCTCCACACCCCCAATCACCCACTGACCCACCCCTCCACACCCCCAATCACCCACTGACCCACCCCTCCACACCCCCAATCACCCACTGACCCACCCCTCCACAGTTCCGATCACCCACTGACCCACCCCTCCACACCCTCAATCACCCACTGACTCAACGCTCCACACCCCCAATCACCCACTGACACACCCGTCCACACCCCCAATGTCCCACTGACCCAGCCCTCCACACCCCCAATCACACACAGACACGCCCCTCCACACTCCCAATCACCCACTGACCCTCCCGTCCACAGTCACAATCACCCACAGACCCACCCCTCCACACCCCCAGTCACCCACTGACCCACCACGCCACACCCCCAATCACCCTCTGACCCACCCCACCACACCCCCAATCACCCAACGACCCACCCCTCCACACCCCAAAACACCCACTGACCCACCCCTCCACACCCCGAATCTCCCACTGACCCACCCCTCAACACCCCCAATCAACCACTGACCCACCCCTCCACACCCCAAATCACCCAACGACCCACCCCTCCACACCCCAAAACACCCACTGACCCACCCCTCCACAACCCGAATCTCCCACTGACCCACCCCTCAACACCCCCAATCACCCACTGACCCACCCCTCCAAACCTCCAATCACCCATTGACCCACCCCTCCACACCCCCAATCACCCACTGACCCACCCCTCAACACCCCCAATCACCCACTGACCCACCCCTCCAAACCTCCAATCACCCATTGACACACCCCTCCACACCCCCAATCACCCACTGACCCACCCCTCCACACCCCCAATCACCCACTGACCCACCCCTCCACAGTTCCGATCACCCACTGACCCAACCCTCCACACCCCCAATCACCCACTGACTCAACGCTCCACACCCCCAATCACCCACTGACACACCCGTCCACACCCCCAATGTCCCACTGACCCAGCCCTTCACACCCCCAATCACACACCGACACGCCTCTCCACACTCCCAATCACCCACTGACACTCCCGTCCACAGTCCCAATCACCCACTGACCCACCCCTCCACACCCCCAATCACCCACTGACCCACCACGCCACACCCCCAATCACACTCTGACCCACTCCTCCACACCCCGAATCACCCAACGACCCACCCCTCCACACCCCAAATCACCCACTGACCCACCCCTCCACACCCCGAATCACACACTGACCCACCCCTCAACACCCCCAATCAGCCACTGACCCACCCCTCCAAACCTCGAATCACCCATTGACCCACCCCTCCACACCCCCAATCACCCACTGACCCACATCCACACCCCCAATCAGCCACTGACCCACCCCTCCACACCCCCAATCAGCCACTGACCCACCCCTCCACACTCCCAATCACCCACTGACCCACCTCCACACCCCCAATCACCCACTGACCCATCCCTCCACACCCCCAATCACCCACTGACCCACTCCTCCACACCCCCAATCACCCACTGACCCACCCCTCCACAGTTCCGATCACCCACTGACCCACCCCTCCACACCCCCAATCACCCACTGACTGAACCCTCCACACCCCCAATCACACACTGACACACCCGTCCACACCCCCAATCACCCACTGACCCACCCCTCCACACCCCCAATCACCCACTGACCCACCCCTCCACCCCCCCAATCACCCACTGACCCACCCCTCCACACCCCCAATCACCCACTGACCCACCCCTCCACAGTTCCGATCACCCACTGACCCACCCCTCCACACCCTCAATCACCCACTGACTCAACGCTCCACACCCCCAATCACCCACTGACACACCCGTCCACACCACAATGTCCCACTGACCCAGCCCTCCACACCCCCAATCACACACAGACACGCCCCTCCACACTCCCAATCACCCACTGACCCTCCCGCCCACAGTCACAATCACCCACAGACCCACCCCTCCACACCACCAGTCACCCACTGACCCACCACGCCACACCCCCAATCACCCTCTGACCCACCCCACCACACCCCCAATCACCCAATGACCCACCCCTCCACACCCCAAAACACCCACTGACCCACCCCTCCACACCCCGAATCTCCCACTAACCCACCCCTCAACACCCCCAATCACCCACTGACCCACCCCTCCACACCCCAAATCACCCAACGACCCACCCCTCCACACCCCAAAACACCCACTGACCCACCCCTCCACAACCCGAATCTCCCACTGACCCACCCCTCAACACCCCCAATCACCCACTGACCCACCCCTCCAAACCTCCAATCACCCATTGACCCACCCCTCCACACCCCCAATCACCCACTGACCCACCCCTCAACACCCCCAATCACCCACTGACCCACCCCTCCAAACCTCCAATCACCCATTGACACACCCCTCCACACCCCCAATCACCCACTGACCCACCCCTCCACACCCCCAATCACCCACTGACCCACCCCTCCACAGTTCCGATCACCCACTGACCCAGCCCTTCACACCCCCAATCACACACCGACACGCCTCTCCACACTCCCAATCACCCACTGACACTCCCGTCCACAGTCCCAATCACCCACTGACCCACCCCTCCACACCCCGAATCACCCACAGACCCACCCCTCAACACCACCAATCACCCACTGACCCACCCCTCCAATCCTCCAATCACCCATTGACCCACCCCTCCACACCCACAATCACCCACCGACCCACCCCTCCACACTCCCAATCACCCACTGACCCACCTCCACACCCCCAATCACCCACTGACCCATCCCTCCACACCCCCAATCATCCACTGACCCACCCCTCCACACCCCCAATCACCCACTGACCCACCCCTCCACAGTTCCGATCACCCACTGACCCACCCCTCCACACCCCCAATCACCCACTGACTGAACCCTCCACACCCCCAATCACACACTGACACACCCGTCCACACCCCCAATCACCCACAGACCCACCTCCACACCCCCAATCACCCACTGACCCACTACTCCACGCACCCTACCACCCACTGACCCACCCCTCCACAGTCCCAATTACTCACTGACCCACCCCTCCACAGACCCAATCATCACTGAAGCACCCCTTCACACCCCGAATCACCCACTGACCCACCCCTCCACACCCCGAATCACCCACTGACCCACCCCTCCACACCCCCAATCACCCACTGACCCACCCCTCCACACCCCCAATCACCCACTGACCCACCCCTCCACACCCCCAATCACCCACTGACCCACCCCTCCACACCCCCAATCACCCACTGACCCACCCCTCCACAGTTCCGATCACCCACTGACCCACCCCTCCACACCCTCAATCACCCACTGACTCAACGCTCCACACCCCCAATCACCCACTGACACACCCGTCCACACCCCCAATGTCCCACTGACCCAGCCCTCCACACCCCCAATCACACACAGACACGCCCCTCCACACTCCCAATCACCCACTGACCCTCCCGTCCACAGTCACAATCACCCACAGACCCACCCCTCCACACCCCAAGTCACCCACTGACCCACCACGCCACACCCCCAATCACCCTCTGACCCACCCCACCACACCCCCAATCACCCAACGACCCACCCCTCCACACCCCAAAACACCCACTGACCCACCCCTCCACACCCCGAATCTCCCACTGACCCACCCCTCAACACCCCCAATCAACCACTGACCCACCCCTCCACACCCCAAATCACCCAACGACCCACCCCTCCACACCCCAAAACACCCACTGACCCACCCCTCCACAACCCGAATCTCCCATTGACCCACCCCTCAACACCCCCAATCACCCACTGACCCACCCCTCCAAACCTCCAATCACCCATTGACCCACCCCTCCACACCCCCAATCACCCACTGACCCACCCCTCAACACCCCCAATCACCCACTGACCCACCCCTCCAAACCTCCAATCACCCATTGACACACCCCTCCACACCCCCAATCACCCACTGACCCACCCCTCCACACCCCCAATCACCCACTGACCCACCCCTCCACAGTTCCGATCACCCACTGACCCAACCCTCCACACCCCCAATCACCCACTGACTCAACGCTCCACACCCCCAATCACCCACTGACACACCCGTCCACACCCCCAATGTCCCACTGACCCAGCCCTTCACACCCCCAATCACACACCGACACGCCTCTCCACACTCCCAATCACCCACTGACACTCCCGTCCACAGTCCCAATCACCCACTGACCCACCCCTCCACACCCCCAATCACCCACTGACCCACCACGCCACACCCCCAATCACACTCTGACCCACTCCTCCACACCCCGAATCACCCAACGACCCACCCCTCCACACCCCAAATCACCCACTGACCCACCCCTCCACACCCCGAATCACACACTGACCCACCCCTCAACACCCCCAATCACCCACTGACCCACCCCTCCAAACCTCCAATCACCCATTGACCCACCCCTCCACACCCCCAATCACCCACTGACCCACATCCACACCCCCAATCAGCCACTGACCCACCCCTCCACACCCCCAATCAGCCACTGACCCACCCCTCCACACTCCCAATCACCCACTGACCCACCTCCACACCCCCAATCACCCACTGACCCATCCCTCCACACCCCCAATCACCCACTGACCCACTCCTCCACACCCCCAATCACCCACTGACCCACCCCTCCACAGTTCCGATCACCCACTGACCCACCCCTCCACACCCCCAATCACCCACTGACTGAACCCTCCACACCCCCAATCACACACTGACACACCCGTCCACACCCCCAATCACCCACTGACCCACCCCTCCACACCCCCAATCACCCACTGACCCACCCCTCCACACCCCCAATCACCCACTGACCCACCCCTCCACAGTTCCGATCACCCACTGACCCACCCCTCCACACCCTCAATCACCCACTGACTCAACGCTCCACACCCCCAATCACCCACTGACACACCCGTCCACACCACAATGTCCCACTGACCCAGCCCTCCACACCCCCAATCACACACAGACACGCCCCTCCACACTCCCGATCACCCACTGACCCTCCCGCCCACAGTCACAATCACCCACAGACCCACCCCTCCACACCACCAGTCACCCACTGACCCACCACGCCACACCCCCAATCACCCTCTGACCCACCCCACCACACCCCCAATCACCCAACGACCCACCCCTCCACACCCCAAAACACCCACTGACCCACCCCTCCACACCCCGAATCTCCCACTAACCCACCCCTCAACACCCCCAATCACCCACTGACCCACCCCTCCACACCCCAAATCACCCAACGACCCACCCCTCCACACCCCAAAACACCCACTGACCCACCCCTCCACAACCCGAATCTCCCACTGACCCACCCCTCAACACCCCCAATCACCCACTGACCCACCCCTCCAAACCTCCAATCACCCATTGACACACCCCTCCACACCCCCAATCACCCACTGACCCACCCCTCCACACCCCCAATCACCCACTGACCCACCCCTCCACACCCCCAATCACCCACTGACCCACCCCTCCACAGTTCCGATCACCCACCGACCCAACCCTCCACACCCCCAATCACCCACTGACTCAACGCTCCACACCCCCAATCACCCACTGACACACCCGTCCACACCCCCAATGTCCCACTGACCCAGCCCTTCACACCCCCGATCACACACCGACACGCCTCTCCACACTCCCAATCACCCACTGACACTCCCGTCCACAGTCCCAATCACCCACTGACCCACCCCTCCACACCCCCAATCACCCACTGACCCACCACGCCACACCCCCAATCACACTCTGACCCACCCCTCCACACCCCCAATCACCCAACGACCCACCCTTCCACACCCCAAATCACCCACTGACCCACCCCTCCACACCCCGAATCACACACTGACCCACCCCTCAACACCCCCAATCACCCTCTGACACACCCCTCCAAACCTCCAATCACCCATTGACCCACCCCTCCACACCCCCAATCACCCACTGACCCACATCCACACCCCCAATCACCCACTGACCCACCCCTCCACACCCCCAATCACCCACTGACCCACCCCTCCACAGTTCCGATCACCCACCGACCCAACCCTCCACACCCCCAATCACCCACTGACTCAACGCTCCACACCCCCAATCACCCACTGACACACCCGTCCACACCCCCAATGTCCCACTGACCCAGCCCTTCACACCCCCGATCACACACCGACACGCCTCTCCACACTCCCAATCACCCACTGACACTCCCGTCCACAGTCCCAATCACCCACTGACCCACCCCTCCACACCCCCAATCACCCACTGACCGACCACGCCACACCCCCAATCACACTCTGACCCACCCCTCCACACCCCCAATCACCCAACGACCCACCCTTCCACACCCCAAATCACCCACTGACCCACCCCTCCACACCCCGAATCACACACTGACCCACCCCTCAACACCCCCAATCACCCTCTGACACACCCCTCCAAACCTCCAATCACCCATTGACCCACCCCTCCACACCCCCAATCACCCACTGACCCACATCCACACCCCCAATCACCCACTGACCCACCCCTCCACACACCCAATCAGCCACTGACCCACCCCTCCACACTCCCAATCACCCACTGACCCACCTCCACACCCCCAATCACCCACCGACCCATCCCTCCACACCCCCAATCACCCACTGACCCACCCCTCCACACCCCCAATCACCCACTGACCCACCCCTCCACAGTTCCGATCACCCACTGACCCACCCCTCCACACCCCCAATCACCCACTGACTGAACCCTCCACACCCCCAATCACCCACTGACCCACCCCTCCAAACCTCCAATCACCCACTGACCCACCCCTCCAAACCTCCAATCACCCATTGACACACCCCTCCACACCCCCAATCACCCACTGACCCACCCCTCCACACCCCCAATCACCCACTGACCCACCCCTCCACACCCCCAATCACCCACTGACCCACCCCTCCACAGTTCCGATCACCCACCGACCCAACCCTCCACACCCCCAATCACCCACTGACTCAACGCTCCACACCCCCAATCACCCACTGACACACCCGTCCACACCCCCAATGTCCCACTGACCCAGCCCTTCACACCCCCGATCACACACCGACACGCCTCTCCACACTCCCAATCACCCACTGACACTCCCGTCCACAGTCCCAATCACCCACTGACCCACCCCTCCACACCCCCAATCACCCACTGACCCACCACGCCACACCCCCAATCACACTCTGACCCACCCCTCCACACCCCCAATCACCCAACGACCCACCCTTCCACACCCCAAATCACCCACTGACCCACCCCTCCACACCCCGAATCACACACTGACCCACCCCTCAACACCCCCAATCACCCTCTGACACACCCCTCCAAACCTCCAATCACCCATTGACCCACCCCTCCACACCCCCAATCACCCACTGACCCACATCCACACCCCCAATCACCCACTGACCCACCCCTCCACACCCCCAATCACCCACTGACCCACCCCTCCACAGTTCCGATCACCCACCGACCCAACCCTCCACACCCCCAATCACCCACTGACTCAACGCTCCACACCCCCAATCACCCACTGACACACCCGTCCACACCCCCAATGTCCCACTGACCCAGCCCTTCACACCCCCGATCACACACCGACACGCCTCTCCACACTCCCAATCACCCACTGACACTCCCGTCCACAGTCCCAATCACCCACTGACCCACCCCTCCACACCCCCAATCACCCACTGACCCACCACGCCACACCCCCAATCACACTCTGACCCACCCCTCCACACCCCCAATCACCCAACGACCCACCCTTCCACACCCCAAATCACCCACTGACCCACCCCTCCACACCCCGAATCACACACTGACCCACCCCTCAACACCCCCAATCACCCTCTGACACACCCCTCCAAACCTCCAATCACCCATTGACCCACCCCTCCACACCCCCAATCACCCACTGACCCACATCCACACCCCCAATCACCCACTGACCCACCCCTCCACACCCCCAATCAGCCACTGACCCACCCCTCCACACTCCCAATCACCCACTGACCCACCTCCACACCCCCAATCACCCACCGACCCATCCCTCCACACCCCCAATCACCCACTGACCCACCCCTCCACACCCCCAATCACCCACTGACCCACCCCTCCACAGTTCCGATCACCCACTGACCCACCCCTCCACACCCCCAATCACCCACTGACTGAACCCTCCACACCCCCAATCACCCACTGACACACCCGTCCACACCCCCAATCACCCACTGACCCACCTCCACACCCCCAATCACCCACTGACCCACCCCTCCACACCCCCAATCACCCACTGACCCACCCCTCCACAGTCCCAATTACTCACTGACCCACCCCTCCACAGTCTCAATTACTCACTGACCCACCCCTCCACAGTCTCAATTACTCACTGACCCACCCCTCCACACCCCCAATCACCCACTGACTCAACGCTCCACACCCCCAATCACCCACTGACACACCCGTCCACACCCCAAATATCCCACTGACCCAGCCCTCCACACCCCCAATCACACACCGACACGCCTCTCCACACTCCCAATCACCCACTGACCCTCCCGTCCACAGTCCCAATCACCCTCTGACCCACCCCTCCACACCCCCAGTCACGCACTGACCCACCACGCCACACCCCCAATCACCCTCTGACCCACCCCTCCACACCCCCAATCACCCATTGACCCACCCTTCCACACCCCCAATCACCCACTGACCCACCTCCACACCCCCAATCACCCACTGACCCACCCCGCCACACCCCCAATCACCCACTGACCCACCCCTCTACACTCCCAATCACCCACTGACCCACCTCCACACCCCCAATCACCCACTGACCCACCCCTCCACACCCCCAATCACCCACTGACCCACCCCTCCACAGTTCCGATCACCCACTGACCCACCCCTCCACACCCCCAATCACCCACTGACTCAACCCTCCACACCCCCAATCACCCACTGACACTCCCGTCCACAGTCCCAATCACCCACTGACCCACCCCTCCACACCCCCAATCACCCACTGACCCACCACGCCACACCCCCAATCACACTCTGACCCACCCCTCCACAGTCCCAATCACCCTCTGACCCACCCCTCCACACCCCAAATCACCCACTGACCCACCCCTCCACACCCCGAATCACACACTGACCCACCCCTCAACACCCCCAATCACCCACTGACCCACCCCTCCAAACCTCCAATCACCCATTGACCCACCCCTCCACACCCCCAATCACCCACTGACCCACATCCACACCCCCAATCACCCACTGACCCACCCCTCCACACCCCCAATCAGCCACTGACCCACCCCTCCACACTCCCAATCACCCACTGACCCACCTCCACACCCCCAATCACCCACTGACCCACCCCTCCACACCCCCAATCACCCACTGACCCACCCCTCCACAGTTCCGATCACCCACTGACCCACCCCTCCACACCCCCAATCACCCACTGACTGAACCCTCCACACCCCCAATCACCCACTGACACACCCGTCCACACCCCCAATCACCCACTGACCCACCTCCACACCCCCAATCACCCACTGACCCACCCCTCCACACCCCCAATCACCCACTGACCCACCCCTCCACAGTCCCAATTACTCACTGACCCACCCCTCCACAGTCTCAATTACTCACTGACCCACCACTCCACAGTCTCAATTACTCACTGACCCACCCCTCCACACCCCCAATCACCCACTGACTCAACGCTCCACACCCCCAATCACCCACTGACACACCCGTCCACACCCCAAATATCCCACTGACCCAGCCCTCCACACCCCCAATCACACACCGACACGCCTCTCCACACTCCCAATCACCCACTGACCCTCCCGTCCACAGTCCCAATCACCCTCTGACCCACCCCTCCACACCCCCAGTCACGCACTGACCCACCACGCCACACCCCCAATCACCCTCTGACCCACCCCTCCACACCCCCAATCACCCATTGACCCACCCTTCCACACCCCCAATCACCCACTGACCCACCTCCACACCCCCAATCACCCACTGACCCACCCCGCCACACCCCCAATCACCCACTGACCCACCCCTCCACACTCCCAATCACCCACTGACCCACCTCCACACCCCCAATCACCCACTGACTCACCCCTCCACACCCCCAATCACCCACTGACCCACCCCTCCACAGTTCCGATCACCCACTGACCCACCCCTCCACACCCCCAATCACCCACTGACTCAACCCTCCACACCCCCAATCACCCACTGACACACCCGTCCACACCCCCAATCACCCACTGACCCACCTCCACACCCCCAATCACCCACTGACCCACTACTCCACGCCCCCTACCACCCACTGACCCACCCCTCCACAGTCCCAATTACTCACTGACCCACCCCTCCACAGACCCAATCATCACTGAACCACCCCTTCACACCCCGAATCACCTTCTGACCCACCCCTCCAAACCCCGAATCACCCACTGACCCACCCCTCCACAGCCCCAATCACCCACTGACCCACTCCTCCACATCCCCAATCACCCTCTGACCCACCCCTCCACACCCCCAATCACCATCTGACCCAACCCTGTTCAGTCGCAATCACCCACTGACCCACCCCTCCAGACCCACAAGCACCCTGTGACCCACACCTCCACACCCCCAATCACCCACTGACCCAACCCTGCACAGCCCCAATCACCCAGTGACCCACCCCTCCACACCCCCAATCACCCACTGACCCACCCATCCACACCCCCAATCACCCACCAACACAGCCCTCCACAACCCCAATCAACCACCGACCCACCCCTTCACACACACCCCCAATCACCCACTGACCCACCCCTCCACACACCCAATCACCCACTGACACCCCCCTCCACAACCCAATCACCCACTGACCCAGCCCTCCACACCCCCAATCACCCACTGACCCACCTCCACACCCCCAATCACCCACTGAGCCACCCCTCCACACCTCAAATCACCCACTGACCCACCCCTCCACAGTCCCAATTACTCACTGACCCACCCCTCCACACCCCGAATCACCCACTGACCCACCCCTCCACACCCCCAATCACACAGTGTTCCACCCCTCCACACCCCCAATCACCCCCTGACCCACCCCTCCACACCCCCAATCACCCACTAACCCACCCCTCCACACCCCGGATCACCCACTGACCCACCCCTCAACATCCCCAATTACCCTCTGACCCTACCCTGTACAGTCGCAATCACCCACTGACCCACCCCTACACACCCACAATCACCCTCTGACCCACACCTCCACACCCCCAATCACCCACTGACCAAACCTGCACACCCTCAATCACCCACTGACCCACCCCTCCACACCCCCAATCACCCACTGACCCACCCCTCCACACCCTCAATCACCCTCAGACCCACCCCTCCACACCCCCAATCACCCACCTACCCACCCCTCCACAACCCCAATCACCCACTGACCCACCCCTTCACACCCCCAATCACCCACCAACCCACCCCTCCACACACCCAATCACCCACTGACCCACCCCTCCACAGTTCCAATCACCCACTGACGCACCCCTCCACACCCCCAATCACCCAGCGACCCACCTCTCCACACCCCCAATCACCCACTGACCCAGCCCCAATCACCCACCGACACAACCCTCCACACCCCAAATCACCCACCGACCCACCCCTCCACACCCCCAATCACCCACTGACCCACCCCTCCACACACCCAATCACCCACTGACCCACCCCTCCACACCCCCGATCACCCACTGACCGAACCCTCCACACCCCCAATCATTCACTGACCCACCCCTCCACACCCCCAATCACCCTCTGACCCACCCCTTCAAACCCCCAATCACCCACCAACCCACCCCTCCACACACCCAATCACCCACTGACCCACCCCTCCACACCCCCAATCACCCAGCGACCCACCTCTCCACACCCCCAATCACCCACTGACCCAGCCCCAATCACCCACCGACACACCCCTCCACACCCCTAATCACCCACCGACCCACTCCTCCACACCCCCAATCACCCACTGACCTGCCCCTCCACACCCCCAATCACCTACTGACCCACCCCTCCACACCCCCAATCACCCACTGACCCACCCCTCCACACCCCCAATCACCCACTGACCCACCCCTCCACACCCCCAATCACCCCTTGACCCACCCCTCCACACCCCCAATCACCCACTAACCCACCCCTCCACACCCCCAATCACCCACCGACGCACCCCTTCACACCCCCAATCACCCACTGACCCGCCCCTCCACGCCCCCAATCACCTACTGACCCACCCCTCCACACCCCCAATCACCCACTGACCCAACCCTGCACACACTCACTCAGCAACTATCCCACCCCTCCACACCCCCGATCACCCTCTGACGCACCCCTCCACACCCCCAATCACCCACTGACCCACCCCTCCACACCCCCAATCACCATCTGACCCAACCCTGTTCAGTCGCAATCACCCACTGACCCACCCCTCCAGACCCACAAGCACCCTGTGACCCACACCTCCACACCCCCAATCACCCACTGACCCACCCCTCCACACCCCCAATCACCCACTGACCCACCCCTCCACAGTTCCGATCACCCACTGATCCACCCCTACACACCCCCAATCACCCACTGACCCACCCCTCCACACTCCCAATCACCCACTGACCCACCTCCACACCCCCAATCACCCACTGACCCATCCCTCCACACCGCCAATCACCCACTGACCCACCCCTCCACACCCCCAATCACCCACTGACCCACCCCTCCACAGTTCCGATCACCCACTGACCCACCCCTCCACACCCCCAATCACCCACTGACTCAACCCTCCACACCCCCAATCACCCACTGACACACCCGTCCACACCCCCAATCACCCACTGACCCACCTCCACACCCCCAATCACCCACTGACCCACTACTCCACGCCCCCTACCACCCACTGACCCACCCCTCCACAGACCCAATCATCACTGAACCACCCCTTCACACCCCGAATCACCCACTGACCCACCCCTCCAAACCCCGAATCACCCACTGACCCACCCCTCCACAGCCCCAATCACCCTCTGACCCACCCGTCCACACCCCCAATCACCAACTGACCCACCCCTCCGCGGCCCCAATCACCCACTGACCCACCCCTCCACACCCCCAATCACCCACTGACCCACCCCTCCTCACCCCCAATCACCCACTGACCCAACCCTGTGCAGTGCCAACGTTTTAGTTTCGATTTCCATCTCGATTTGTCGGTCCGCAGCCTCCTCTTGTGCCGGGATGAGTCCACATTCAGGGTGGAGGAGCAAAAGTCTCCAACCTGATGGTGTGATGAACGTCGATCTCTCCGAACATTGCTGGAAAAATATTTGAAGGTACTTCAAGACCCCACACCAGGAAAAATATAAGGACACAAACGTGGCGTGTTGGAGAAGGTGTGGCTCCAAGGAGGAAAATCATTTCCATACTTTTTGGGATTGCCCTAAATTAAGTTTATATTGGGAAGTCATTCAGAGAACATTAGTTAAGGTATTTAAGACTCAGATACCTCTGAACTTTGAGACTCTCTACTTGGGGCATGTATTGTTTTTGGAACAGGAGAAAGATATAAAGCTGCTGCAGGCCCTTTTCGCGGCAAGTAAGAAATCGATCACCAGGAAGTGGTTTAATCCAACATCACCTACACTAGAAGACTGGCATGAAATTATTTTGGAAATATTTAAAATGGAAAAGATGACCTACTCTCTGAGAATTCAAAAGGAGAAATTCTATCTTATTTGGAATAAATGGATTGAATTTATAACCCCAGTGCGAGCAGACGTTAGATGACTGTCCCAATGGTTTATGCTGTTTGTCTCACCAACGTAGTAACAGTGTTAACGTAAGCACCCTTGGCTCAAATGTTTACTGCTTTTTTTGGAAAATGTGGAATTAACACAAGTAAAGAAAAGAACTGGGGAAATTTTGGACCAGAAAGAAATGGACCAGAAGAGATACATGGAAATTAGTATTCAACTACTATTATTAATATTGTTTATAACTACTATTACCACTATTTAGTTTAACAGGGTGGAATTACAATTGCACATTAACATCTATTTGAGTGCCAAATTATTTTCTATATTATCTCAATGTGCACTTGTGATTGAATAAATTAAAATAGATTTACTCACATCAAAAATGGAAAAGGTTATAAATGAAAAAAGGAACAACGATTTCTCAAACCTCTGATAAAAATAAAATAATAATCCCTCCCTCTCCCGTCTTGTATTCCCCACTCAGGCCCATTTCCACCTCTCCCCTGGGTCCTCTCCTCCTCCCCTTTCTCATGTGGTCCTCTCCCTTTCCCTATGCAAATATTTTACTGCTGAGGCTAATGTAACGGCTTCTGTGTAATGTTCCATGGGCAAGGGAATGGTTTCTCTGTAGCAGCGACGTTTGGGTTATGGCTCGAGATAACGGGGCTTTGGAATGTACCTTATCCAATGGGAGAAATGTTATTGTTTCTTGTGAGTCTGGAAGAGAGATTTTCGCGGTCTCTCATTGTGGAGCGATGGAGAGCGAGGACACGGATGGACAGAATCGGAAGACCCCTGGATGGAGTGGACTGAGGAGCGAGGGTCCGAGGGTCGGCTATGCTCGGAGGTCGATGGGAACAAATGAATGGACAGTGAGTTCCAACGATGCGCAATAGACTTTTTTCCTTAAAATGGCACTTTTTTCTTTACTAACCCTCTGTCCAGATTAAGGAGATGTCTCGGCTTTTGCGGGGCCAGGAGTTGTTTTCCCCCACACGAACACGTGCTGGCTGAGCCCAAGGGTTACACCTATCGGACCCCTTCCTCTTCAGCCCTTCACCTTTCCCACCTGACCAGCTTATCACCTTCCAGCTGTCCTCCTTGCCCCTTCACTTCCAGTCCCGAAGAAGGATCCCAGCCCGACGCGTCAGCTGCTTGTTCATTGGCCGAAACGCTGCCCGGCCCTGACGAGTTGCTCCAGTGCTTTGTGTGCGGGTTGAAATGTGGTTTTCTAAGGGGAACATGGGGTGGGGTGGGAAAATCTTCTTCACTCCAGAGGGTGGTGAGAGTGTGGAAGGCGCAAGTGCTGGATGCCAGTTCGATTGTGACACTTAAGAGAGGTTTGGATGGGTACGTGGATGGGAGCTGTATGGAGGGTTGTGGTCCTGGAGCAGTTCGATGTGATTAATAGTCCAGCAGGGACTAGATGGGCTGAAGGGCCTGTTTCTGTGGTCTATGACTCTGTAACCTCACAAGGTCTCAGCCGAGAGATGGGGTCAGTGGCTGTTTGGAAAGTGTTGGAGTACAGAACAGACTCCTCAATATGGCTGGTTTTCAAAGCCTTTATTCACGTCTCAGAGATACAGAAAGCAAAAAAAAACCACCAGATATCTGTTTAAAGCCGTGCACGGAAGTCTCCCCTGTCGTTTTCCAAGGCCCCTCCGCCATCTTGATTAATTCATCTCCTGCATACGAGAAGACACCACTTTCCCGTCCACAACCTTCTCCACCACGGTGAACGTCTTGGTCTGGGTTGAAACAATGGGCTCTGAAATGAAAAACAGTCAGTCAGAGATCTCACAGGACGGTCGCCTGATACAGTCACCAATCAGCAGTCACAAGACCATCAGACATAGGAGCAGATTTGGGCTATTCAGCCCATCGAGTCTGCACAGCCATCCCATCATGCTGATTTACTATCCCTCTCAACCCCGTTCTCCTGCCTTCTCCCTGTATCCTTTGACACCCTGACTAATGAAGGGTCTATCAGCCCCCAGTTTTATGAAATACTGCACGGTGAATCTGTGGGATTCGTTGCCACAGATGGCTGTGGACGTCAAGTTATTGGGGTAGACTTAAAGCAGAAATAATGCGCCTAATTCTGTTTGATGTACCAAATGATCTTAAATATACCAAATGACTTAGCCACTGCAGTTGTCTGTGGGAATGAATTTCACAGACTCACTGCCCCCAGGCTGAACAAATTCCTCCTCTTCCCTGTTCTGAAGATACATGCTTGTATTCTGAGGCTGTGCCCTCTGGTCCCAGATTCCTCCACTGTCGGAAAAATCCTCTCCACGTCCACTCCATCTGTGTCCTCTGGTCCTAAACTCCCCCACTATAGGAATCATCTTCTCCACATCCACTCTATCTGTGTCCTCTGGTCCTAAACTCCCACACTATAGGAATCATGTTCTCCACATCCACTCTATTTGTGTCCTCTGGTCCCAGACTCCTCCAATATAGGAAGCATCCTCTCCACATCCACTCTATCTGTGTCCTCTGGTCCTAAACTCCCCCACTATAGGAAACATCCTCTCCACATCCACTCTATCTGTGTCCTCTGGTCCTAGACTCCCCCACCATAGGAAACATCCTCTCCACATCCACTCTATCTGTGTCCTCTGGTCCTAGACTCCGCCACTATTTGAAACATGCTCTCCACATCCACTCTATCTGTGTCCTCTGGTCCTAGACTCCCCCACTATAGGAAACATCCTCTCCACATCCACTCTATCTGTGTCCTTTGGTCCTAGACTCCGCCACTATAGGAAACATCCTTTGGTCGCCGCCCGACCTGCTGAGTTCCTCCAGGATTTCGAGCGCATGACCAAACTTTTTCAGACTGACTGTGCCATGCAGACATGGTAAGACGGCCTACTCACTTCTTTCTTCCTTGAACACCGTCTTCTGTATAGTTGACTTGCTTGACACTTGGCCAGAAGACTGACCCCTGAAAAACAAAGGGGCAGAGTGTGACCTTGCACTACGGGAAGGGCGGGGAGTGGGAGGAGGTCAAGACTTCCAAATAAATATTGCCTGCCACAGAACCTTAGCACACATCTCACAGCACATCACAGGCAAAGCCCACCCCACCATCGATCAGATCTACAAGGAAGAAAATAGCATCTGTCATCAGTGACCCCCACCACCCAGACCAGGCTCTCTTGCCATTGATACCATCAGGAAGGAGGTACAGAAGCCCCAAGACCCACACCAACAGGTTCAGGAATAGTTATTACCCCTCAACCATCAGGAAGGAGGCACAGGAGCCTCAAGACCCACACCACCAGCTTCAGGAACAGTTATTACCCCTCAACCATCAGGAAGGAGGTACAGATGCCTCAGGACCCACACCACCAGGTTCAGGAACAGTTATAGAAACCATAACCATCAGGAAGGAGGTGCAGGAGCCTCAGGTCCCACACCACCAGGTTCAGGAACAGCTATAACCCTCTCAACCAACAGGCTACTGAAGCAGGTTGAAGAACTTCACTCAGCCCAACTCTGAACTACAACTCTTCCACAACCTACAGGACTCACTTTCAAGGTCTCAACAACTCATGTTCTCGGTATTAATTTACTTTCACTCAACATTTGCACGACTTGCCCTCTTTTGTATATTGTACATTTTTTAATCAGACTTTGTTATGTAGAGTTTTTTATCTACTCGATTGTATTATTTTACTTCCTTGTCAACAGCTGAGTCTCTTCCCAGGGCAGAAATGGTAACATGAGGGGCCACACCTTTCAGGGGAGGAAAGTATGGGAGCGTTGTAAAAGGTTGCGTTTCTTTTTGACAGAGAGTGGTAGGCATTTGGAATGCCCTACAGGGGCAGTGGGAGAGGCATAAGCATTTAGGGAACTGAGGAATCTCTAAGATAGGGACAGGGATAATGGGAAAATGCAGGAGGGAAGGGTTGGATTGATCTTACAGAAGGTTAGAAGCTTGGCACAACTTTGTGGGCCGAAGGGCCTGTCCTGTTCTATGTTCTAGGACTGGATTGTATTCAGGTTCGAGTCTGGCCTGGCGAGTTGCTTACCCGTAGCCGCCCAGCAGCCTGCGATAGGTCTCAATTTCCGCCTCCAGTCTGCTCTTTATGTTCAGGAGCCGCTGGTACTCCTGGCTCATGGACAGGATCTTGGCGCGGAGATCGCCCAAGTCCCCTTCCAGACCGTTGATGGTCATCTGCAGATTAGCCCTCTCGCCGGAGAAGCGCATGTCAACCTCGTTCAGGTTACCCTCCAGCGAGGCGATCTGAGGGCAAGAGGTGGACGGTGAGAGGGAGATTTCCAGTGACCGGGCTGCACCCACCCGAACTCCCGTCCTTCTACAGCCACGCGGTAGAGAGCATCTGAACAAACTGCATCACCGCTGGGCACGGGAACTGCCCGGCAGCACACAGGAAGACTCGACAATGGGTAGTCAAAATTACCCAACTCTACACCGGCACCAGCCTACCCACCATCCGTATACAGAAAGGTGCCGGAAACAGGGCCGGGAACATCATTAAGGATCACACCCACCCTGCTCCCGGACTGTGTGTCCCACTCCTGTCACGGTGGAAGATGTGTAGCATCCACGCCAGGACCTCCAGACACAAAAATCAGTGACTTTCCAACAAGCAGTGAGGCTGATCAACACCTCCACCCAATAACCCACACCTTCACACACCCCAATCACCCACTGACCAGCCCTTCCACACCCCCAATCACACACTGACCCACCCCTCCACACCTCCAATCACCCACAGACCCACCCCTCCACACCGCATTCACCCACTGACCCATCCCTCCACACCCCCAATCACCCACCGACCCACCCCTCCACACCCCATTCTCCCACTGACCCATCCCTCCACACCCCCAATCACCCACCGACCCACTCCTCCACACCCCCAATCACCCACTGACCTGCCCCTCCACACCCCCAATCACCTACTGACCCACCCCTCCACACCCCCAATCACCCACTGACCCACCCCTCCACACACCCAATCACCCGTTGACCCACCCCTCCACACCCCCAATCACCCACTAACCCACCCCTCCACACCCCCAATCACCCACCGACGCACCCCTTCACACCCCCAATCACCCACTGACCCGCCCCTCCACGCCCCCAATCACCTACTGACCCACCCCTCCACACCCCCAATCACCCACTGACCCAACCCTGCACACACTCACTCAACCACTATCCCACCCCTCCACACCCCCGATCACCCACTGACGCACCCCTCCACACCCCCAGTCACCCTCTGACCCATCCCTCCACACCCCCAATCACCCACTGACCCACCCCTCCACACCCCCAATCACCACTACTTTATTAGTTGCTGTCAGAGTCACCTCATGTACAGACACTCCTGTACCCTGCGTCACTTTGCGGACATACAACCTTTGCGAATAATCAATCAATCAATCAATCAATAGCTGGGTGGCTGCCTGGCCTCCCCCACCACCAGCCCAGCCCGGCGGGTTACTCACAATGCTTTGCATCGTGCTCAGCTCGGTCTCCAGCCCCTGACAGCTGTGCCTCAGTTCAGTTAGTCTGGATTTCTCCCCATCGATGGCACCCGATTTGATGCTGATCTCCTGTTGCACAGCCGCAAACTGAAACAGTTGAAAGTAAATTTTTATTGTCAAACCAGACGTACCACACAACTACACTGTTAACGTCCATAACATGACTGCGAAAGGTCTGTTGGGAGGGTTGGGTGTCGTCGGACACGTGTCTAAAACCCCCACACTCCCCCATCCCGGGACCTACAGTAGCTCCAAAGACCTCACCCCGGGGAGAGGAAGGAAAAAATGGGATATACATCTGGGGACAACTTGAAAGACTGGGTCACAACATCGGACTCTGGTGAGCGGCTGTCAGCTGCCGATTCTGCAGTAGGGGTGATGGGCCCTCTGCGAGCTGAAGGGTTGTGGGAGCATTTGAATGATGGGGTAAGTGAAGTCATCCCCTCTGATTCATGGTTGATGGTTGAGGGTGATAACTGTTCCTGAACCTGGTGGTGAGGATCCTGAGACTCCTGTACCTGCTTCCTGATGGCTGAGGGGCAATAACTGTCCCTGAACCTGGTGGTGTGGGTCCTGGGGCTCCTGTAGCTTCTTCCTGATGGTTGAGGGGTAAAAACTGTTCCTGAAACTGGTGGTGTGGGTCCTGGGGCTCTCGTACCTTTTCCCTGATGGCAGCAGTGAGACGAGAGCATGATCTTGTTATGAAGAATAGTGATAAAGCTTCCCAAGGAAGGAAATTGGGGAGAATGGGGGAGGGGGAGTTTGAGGTATGGAGACCCTCAATGAAACCTGGCAGAGTGAATAGACTTGCAACAGCGTAAATCCCTGGTTAGACCACTCTTGGAGAATTGTGTTTCTTTCTGTTCACCTCATTGCGGGAAGGATGCAGATGAGATTCACCAGGATGCTGTTTGGATTAGAGAGGGAACAGAGCAGATTTACCAGGATGCTGCCTGGATTAGAGAGGGTGCAGGAGGAGATTCAGCAGGAAGCTGCCTGTATTAGACAGGGTGCAAAGGAGATTCACGAGTATGTTGCCTGGATTAGAGACGGTGCAGACGCGATTCACCAGGATGCTGCCTAGATTAGAGAGGGTGCAGAGGAGATTCAGCAGGACGCTGCCTGGATTAGAGAGGGTGCAGAGGAGATTTACCAGGATATTGCCTGGATTAGAGAGGGTGCAGAGGAGATTTGCGAGGATGCTGCCTGGATTTGAGGGGGTGCAGAGGAGATTTGCCAGATGCTTCCTGGATTAGAGAGCATGTCTTATGATGATAGTGAGCTGGGATGTTTCTCTTTGGAGTGAAGGACGATGAGAGTAGGCTTGACAGAATTGCGCACAATGGTAAGTGGCACAGATCGAGTGGACAGCCAGAGAATTTTTCTGCCCGGGTGGAAATGGCTAATACAAGGGGGCATAATTTTAAGGTGACTGGCGGAGAGTGTAGGACGGGATGTCAGAGGCAACTTCTATCCGTCGGGATTGGTGGGTGCAAGGAATGTGTTACCAAGGGTGGTGGTAGAGGCAGATTTAGTAGGGACATGGAAGAAATTTATAGATTGATACATGGATGGAAGAAAAAATGGAGGAGGGATGAGTTAGATTGATATTGGTGTAGGTGAAAAGGTTGGCACAACTTCATGGGCTGAGTGCCCTGCATTCTGCTGTAATGTTCGATGTTCTGTTGGAAAAGCTATAGTTGCCTGCTCGCTGGTGGGGAAGGTAATGGATAATTTGATCATTTGGGAACCAGTGGGATGGTTAGGGAGGAAATGTTTCTTGAATTGGGGTGGTGGGACAGAGTCGAAAGTTTGGAGACAGGACGTTCCAGAGAATCGTCACCGTGTCTTCCACTCAAACAGCGCAGAAAGAAGCTGATCAGCCCAGTGGCTCCAGAGGGGCAAAGTAAACCAGGAAACATGGATGTGTAGGAATCTGATTTCTCTTATGCCTTGACAACTGATCGTAAGTCAAATGTTAATTTTAAATCTACCGAAGATGACACTGCAGGATTGAGTGAGGATCAGCTGTGAAGGGATAGAACCAGCATGATGGTCTGAATGTCCTCCTCCTTTCTGTGTGGGGCTTAAACCTGGAATTCTGAGGGTGACAGGTGCGAGGGCTAGGTGTTGAGTCATCGTGTGATGGTGCAGAGATCGGGGTGGGATGACACCGTAACGGCTGACAAGGTGCTAATACATCTTGTGGGGTGGGGTGGGGGGAGCTTCAGCCCGGGTAGTTGAATTCCAACGGTGTCTCTGAGGCAGCTGCTCATTCTGCCCAAGATCTCTGATTTCTCCAGTTTGCTCCGGTATTCCAAAGACAGGGCAGTACGCAAGGGCTCAGGGTAAATTGCCCTCTGTCTAGATTCGGGTTGAGAGGAAAATTGGATGGGCCATTATGAATTGGGAGAGAAGATGCCACGGGCCGAATGGCCTGAATATGCCCCTATTCCCTGCGGTCACCTGGACGTGTGAACAGGTGGGTGGATGGGCCGCAGGGCTCGAAGGGACCAGGAGGGCCTGTTCGGCGCGGAATCTGGGAATAAGATCCCTGTTACCTGCTGCTTGTACCAATCGTCAGCCTCTGCCTTGTTCTGGTTGACCATGGCTTCATACTTCGCCCGAATGTCTCCAAGAACCTTGAGCAAGTCCACGGAGTCTTCAGCTGTGACATCGACAGAAACATTGCCGGTCATCTGGGACTTCAGGCTCCTGAGCTCCTGCAGGAAGGAAGAATACGCAGCGATTTCACCCTCTGATTCTCGGCAGTGACACGGAACAGAAACGACTCACAATGTTTGGGCAATTATGCCCATTGCTTACATCTTCGTGGTTTTTCCTGATGTAAATGAGCTCCTCCTTCAGGTTCTCAATCTCGGTCTCCAGCTGGCTCTTCATGAGGGTGAGGTTATCCAACATCGTGCGCAGACCATTGATATCGTTCTCAACGGACATCCTGATGGACAACTCAGTTTCAAACCTATCGAGATGGGAAAAGAGCAGGACATTTTGGTCATCGGTGGCTAGGGCTGAAGTCGTTAAGCTTTTCCTGCACCAAACTATACAAGATATCTGGGCCTGCACTCACAGGAATTCAGAAGAATGAGGGGTGACTTCATTTAAACGCATCGAATGGTGAAAGGCCGAGATAGAGTGGATGAGGAGAGGATGTTTCTTATCGGGGAGGAGTCTAGGATCAGAGGACACAGATAGACTGGATGTGGAGAGGATGTTTCCTATAGTGGGGGAGTCTAGGACTAGATGACACAAATAGAGTGGATGTGGAGAGGATGTTTCTTATAGTGGGGGAGTCTAAGACCAGAGGACACAGATGGAGTGGATGTGGAGAGGATGTTTCCTATAGTGGGGGAGTCTAGGATCAGAGGACACAGATAGAGTGGATGTGGAGAGGATGTTTCCTATAGTGGGGGAGTATAGGAGCAGAGGCCATGGGCTCAGAATACAGGAGCATCCTTTTGGATGGGAGATGAGCCCCCCATTTCTATCCTGTTTTCCACCCCTATGCTTGGACGAAGAACAAAAACATTTGCTCCAGAGGGGCTCACGGTGAAGCATTAAAAAATATGGGATCCAGAGGGGGACAGCACTGGAAATGAAGTCGGAGGTTTGAGCGGAGATTGGTCGACAACCCCTTTGTTAACTCATTACATGCCAAACCTCTGAATTCGCTGCATACTATAACAGAGAGGCAGGAAAGCTGTTAGAATCTGGAGCAAAAAGAAACACAAGGTGCTGGTCAAGCAGCATCTGTGGAGGAAGTTTTATGTTAACGATAGTCTATGTCATTTTCAACCACACAAGACACTCTGCAGATATTGTAAATGCAGAGCAAACCACACACACAGAATGCTGGACAAACTCAACAAGTTGGGAGGCATCTGTGGAGAGGAATAAAGAGTTTTGATTTCTCTCCATAGATGCTGATTGACTTGCTGAGTTCCTCCAGGAGAGACAGTGCAGTATGTGTCTGTCTGTCTGTGAGCCGATGCATGTCTGAGCGCCTGTGTCTGCTCTTCTCTGTTCCCAAGAGGGGGAAAAGGAAACTTCCAATTGTTAGATTGAGATCTCTGTCAGTGTTTCACATGCCAAGTTTGTTCGGATACCAGTGTCACTGGAAAGGGTGAGCCTTTTATAATATTATTCCAGTTTTTTTTTTGCGGGGGGGAGGGAGGGGGAGAATACGGTGGGTCTACTTCCCGTTTCTTTGCCCCACACTCCAGTCCAGTAGCTGGCGGTAATGGACCTTATTCTGGTCCGCCAGTCGCCATTAAACTTCCGGAGAAGAAGACGACGACCTGGAGGACTCAGTTGGTCCATTGTCCGCCCTTCAGCGGAAGGGAGAGGGGCCGGAGGAGGCAGACGCGGTCAGTTGGACCCCTATACTCGCATCGGCAGGCTCGGTACTAACTTGGCTTTGAAGTCTTCCGCCGCCAGTTTGGAGTTGTCCACCTGGAGCATGATTCCGGAGTTGGCCAGGATCAAGTCGTTGATCTGTGGGAGACAGGAGGTGGAAGTGTACCAGATGGAGCAAGGGGGACGTGGGGAACCACAGGCACACCGTCCCGCCCGCTTCTGGTTTGCAAGGTTAAACTTAAACCCCTCAACCCCTACCTCTCTCCTCCCAGCCCCCGTCTATCTCAAGGCTACCTCTTCCTCCACCAGCCCCTCCCTCCTCCACCCTGCCCTCCCCTCCGCCCTCTCCACCAGCCCCTCCCACTCTCTCTCTGTCTCCTCCACCCCGCCCGTCCCCCTTTCGCCTTCGATCCCCTTTTCCACGTGGATTTTCCCGGTTTCTTCCCGCATCGCACAGACGTGAATCGAGGGCCCGCTACGTTGACCCGTTTCGATGGCCGTGCGAGAAGTAAAGTCAATCCTTCACCCCCCTGCCCCGGCCCTTCCCCATTCCTTCCCTCGCACCTAACGTTCTCCTCTCTGCGGAGGGCACGGCCTCAGACCAGAGGATAGAGGCGAGGAGGAATTTCTTTGGTCGGGGTTGGTGGCGAATGTGTAGAACTCGTTTACTACGGGCGGCCGCAGACAGGTGGGTAGTCTTCAAGCGGGAGGTCCTCAGGGGCGGCGAGGCGCCCCTTTCCCTCCGCCAGCCCGCGAGGTCACCCTTGGGCAAGGTGGTTAGCCCACCTTGCCCCCTCCCCACATCCACCGTGTCCACATGAAACCGTGAGATCAGGTGGTGGACGGTCGAATGAGCAGTCGATGCCGGTCACAAGTCCTGGTGATGTGACCACTGACGCCAGGCAGACAATCTCTGAAGAGTATTGGTACTGGCCGGGGGTGGGGTTAGGGGCGCCCATCTCGTAAAGGCAATGGCCAACCACCTCTGTAACTTCGCCAAGATTCATTTGAGAGGGACAGAAGGTTAGCCAGACTGGAATGGCGGCCCACACTCGATGGGCTGAATGGCCCCGTTCTGGTCGGGTGTCTAATGGCCAACCTCCTCGCACCCTGACATCTCCCCGCCTCCCCCGGCACACACACACACACACACACACACACACACACAGACTCACTCACACACACACACACACACACACACACACAGACACGACACACACACACACAAACACACACACTCACAATCACTGGGGGGAATGGGAGTTGCTTTTTCCGGGCTCTTACCTGGTCGCGAAGGCCCTTGATGGTGGCCCAGTACTCGCTGTAGTCGCGGGTGGTGGGACCCGCCTGTTGGTAGTACTCCCGGATCTGAAGCTCCAGTTCGGCGTTGGACTTCTCCAGGGAGCGCACCTGGTCCAGGTACGTCGCCAGCCGGTCGTTCAGGCCCTGCATGGTCTGCTTCTCGTTCAGCAAGGCGGCGGAGGAGATGCTGTACCCGCCGCCGGACGCGCTGCTGAACCTGCCGCCGAACCCAATGCTTAACCCGCTGCCGAACCCGCCGCCGGATCCGTACACCATGCCGGCGCCCAGGGCTGAGCCCAGGCCGTAGCTGGAGGCTCGGCTCTGGCCGAAGCCGTACATACTGCCTCCCCGCATGCTTGAGGAGACCCCGGACATGCTGCGGGACCCCCAGCTCTGACCGCCGCTGCTGCTGCTTCTGAAGCTGGTCTGCATCTTGTTCCTCAGGCCTTACACCGAGCCACTGGTGTGCGGCCACCTCCTTCTCGCCTCTTTATATCCTCATCCCGAGCCGGGCCACCGCCCAGAGAGAGAGAGGGAGTTAAAAAAAAAGCGCTGGGCGTGGAGCGGGTAAGCCGCCTGGGGCTCCTTGGAGGGTCTCGAGTTACGGGGGACACACCCAGAGTCCGGAACCCACGATCCCGCCGCCTCCCACGGCCGCGGAGCAGATCTGATCCATTCTGGAGGAGAGAGAGACAGAAAGTTTCTCCAAATTTAATTGTTCAAGTGCAAATGTGTAATTGTCGTTCAACCACTCTTCCGAAATCAGCCAAGCCCACAGCGTTCCTCCGGGACCCGGGGGGGTGCAAAACAGGTTACCGACACGTACACAGCATAAAGTTAACGATGGCGGGAAAGCACACGGTTATAACATACAATGATATATTTAAAAATAATGACTGGTGTGGGGTTTGGTTCAACATTAATCGATCCCTGTAGCAGTGCCGGTGAAGGTGCCAGTAACAGCGGGGAAACCCGCCCTCGTTCTCAGTCCCTGCGAGTCAGTCGGGTGTATTAGATTTCAGAGAGAGATTTCAGACAGCGAGCTGAGGGTCAGCGGATTTACAACGGTGGGAGTGTCGGGGGAGCGAGGAGGGAGGGAGACAACTGTGTTGATGTCTTCCGCTTCTGTAGTGGGAGGGGCCGAGTTGAGTGAGGAAGACCCCCTCCCAAGTATTGCCGTAGCCCTTTTCTCACTGTTACCGTCAGGGAGGAGGTACAGAAGCCTGAAGACACACGCTCAGCGATTCAGAAACAAATTTCACGACACATGCCGGCGATAATAAAGTGATTCTGAATGGCAAATGGGCTCTTGGCTTTAAATAATCCCAGTCATTCAACACCACTTTCAACAGTGAGTTCCCGGCGGTGAGGGAGCTGGTCCTGCAGCGTGCTTTGGAGAGCGGGTTGGGGTGGGGGAACGAAGGAGGAAGGGCATGGCGAGACACTGAAGGTGTCGCGGTCACACAGCGCAAACTCCAGTTGGTGACGGCGACTTGGTCCGCTGGACCCGGACTACCGAGGTCGGGAGTGGGGAATTGTCCCAGCGCAACGGCTCCCTCCCCCCACTTTTAAAAACTACCCCGCACAGGTTCCACTCTGTCATTGGATTCTTCAGAAAGCCTACAGAACACCACTTAACGCGTTCAGTATGAATGTGAGACGGAGAAGGCTTTTCAGGGTCTATTCTTGTCCTGGTGAGGGGTCTCGGCCCGAAACGTCGACTGTGCATTCCTCTCCATAGATTCTGTCTGACTTGCTGAGTTCATCCAGCATTTTGTGTGTGTTATTCTTGTAAAGTTTCAAATGATGAATGAAGTGTACTTTAATTAAAAATAGTTGTGGGATGTAACAACGACGGGAGGTCAGGGAGAGGAACGGACAAGGAACCAGCGTTTAAAGGGCGAAAGACTTTTCCCGGCAGAAACCCAGTGTGGGTGTGGGGGAGGGAGAGGGTGTGGGGCGACGCAGCTCCCGTCCCGTTGATAGTGGATGTACGGTCAGTTGTTAATTTTAAAACGGGTCACCGGCACATTTTGTTGAGAGGAGGCGGGAGGAGATCTGTCGGCCAGTTCGGTTCCTTCAGCTTGTCAGAGCCGGGGGTGGGAGTGGTGACAAGCCCCCTTTATGGATTAAATGCTCCCAATGGCTTTCCTCTCAAACAGCCTCTGACAACCAAGTCATCTCCCGGCCTTCACGTGTGGTTTAGCAACTAAGCCCGGCGGAACCGTGTCTACCGACAGGAGAAGGGGCAAAGGCGGTTTATCGGCGCCTTAAAACAAGTTGCTCCGGCAGATGGGGCTCGTCAGCCGCTGTTGGCAGCTCACCTTGGAGAAAGAAAACTCTGATCTCAAATCTCCCGCTGTCTTGCGGCTGTACCCAATGATGGGACGGCTTCGGAAGTAAACCCCGAGGGGAAAAATCCGGAGCTGGAGACCTACGCTGACGGGCGACCCCTGCGGCGCTGCGGGGGCCAGGGTGTATCGGTCTCTGCCGCTCCTGCGTGGAGAGACAGGGAGCCTGGCGCACCGACAGCAGATCAGCCCTGGCTCGCGTACTGGCGTGTCACGTAGACAGCCGGGGACGCAACATTCATGGGCGACCCCGAGCGACAGTTCTTCAGAGTGTGGGTGCTCCGTCAACCGGGACTACGGCTAATGGTAGTAACCCACCCCCCACCACACACTCTGGGAGGATGCAGTCGCACACATAATGCTCCCCTCCCGCCGCCCGCCGCTGCCACAGCGTCCCGATCTGCTGAACTACAAGTCCCAAAGCCTCCAGCGATAATGATACTGCTTTTGACAAAGTAAAATAAGAACTGAACTGACAAATTACCAAAAAAAACAATCATTATGTAACCACGAATGCCCTCAGATTAACACTTCCTGGGACGGGCACAGGCACAGTTCAGTGGCAAAGCGTCACTTACCAAAGTCTTGTTTTAAAATACAAACTCACAAAAGACACCACACCTTGCTATAATTACAAGCCTGATCCAGATTTAGAGTCAGAATCTGGCAAATTATATTGTGACCAATCAGTTATTACAGATAGGACAATCCATAGTAACTGTCTGTATATGATATTACAGGATAAACTAGCAAGAAGAACTTGTTTAATAGATATAGCCATTCCAAGCACACATAACATACAGAAATCAATCAGTGAAAAACACCAGAAATATAGTGAATTAAAAGAGGAAATTGAAAGGCTATGGAATATGAACAGGATATACATTGTCCCAGTAGTAATAACTCCAACTGATATCATCCCAAAGTCACTACGCAATAGCATTAAACAGTTATGGCCACACAATAATATCCATAAAATCTTCAGAAAGCCAAAATACTAAACACCACTAGAATAGTCTGAAAGTTCCTCGCAATTCAAAAATGAGTGTACTTGGCTGTGCCCTTAACTCAGCTTTTACCAACCTGAGCTGAGAAAGAAAACAAACAACCTTGTTATGGAGCATGCTCCCTACAGATGATGTAGTTCACTGTGTTTCACAATGTGATAAGGTACAAACATTGAAATAAAAGAGAAAAAGCGGTTATCTAAAGGCAAGGTTAAATAAATCAGAATCAGGTCTAATATTACTGGCATATGTTGTGAAATTAACTTAGCGGCAGCAGTACAATGCAATACATGATAATATAGAAAAAATAAATAACTGAATTGCAGTGAGTATATATATATATATATTAAGTAGTTAAATTAAAAATAGCATAAAAACAGAAATAATAAAAATAGTGAGTTAGTATTCATAGGTTCACTGTCTATTCAGAAATTGAACGGCAGAGGGGAAGAAGCTGTTCCTGAATCGTTGAGTGTGTGTCTTCAGGCTCCTGTACCTCCTCCCGGATGGCAGAGGGGAAGAAGCTGTTCCTGAATCGTTGAGTGTGTGTCTTCAGGCTCCTGTACCTCCTCCCGGATGGCAGAGGGGAAGAAGCTGTTCCTGAATCGTTGAGTGTGTGTCTTCAGGCTCCTGTACCTGCTGCCTGATGGAAGAGGGGAAGAAGCTGTTCCTGAATCGTTGAGTGTGTGTCTTCAGGCTCCTGTACCTGCTGCCTGATGGAAGAGGGGAAGAAGCTGTTCCTGAATCGTTGAGTGTGTGTCTTCAGGCTCCTGTACCTCCTCCCGGATGGCAGAGGGGAAGAAGCTGTTCCTGAATCGTTGAGTGTGTGTCTTCAGGCTCCTGTACCTCCTCCCGGATGGCAGAGGGGAAGAAGCTGTTCCTGAATTGTTGGGTGTGTGTCTTCAGGCTCCTGTACCTGCTGCCTGATGGAAGAGGGGAAGAAGCTGTTCCTGAATCGTTGAGTGTGTGTCTTCAGGCTCCTGTACCTGCTGCCTGATGGAAGAGGGGAAGAAGCTGTTCCTGAATTGTTGAGTGTGTGTCTTCAGGCTCCTGTACCTGCTGCCTGATGGAAGAGGGGAAGAAGCTGTTCCTGAATCGTTGAGTGTGTGTCTTCAGGCTCCTGTACCTCCTCCCTGATGGCAGAGGGGAAGAAGCTGTTCCTGAATCGCTGAGTGTGTGTCTTCAGGCTCCTGTACCTCCTCCCTGATGGCAGAGGGGAGGAAGTTGTTCCTGAATTGTTCAGTGTGTGTCTTCAGGCTCCTGTACCACCTGCCTAATAGCAGAGAGGAAGAAGCTGTTCCTGAATCGTTGAGTGTGTGTCTTCAGGCTCCTGTACCTCCTCCGTGATGGCAGAGGGGAAGAAGCTGTTCCTGAATCGTTGAGTGTGTGTCTTCAGGCTCCTGTACCTCCTCCCTGATGGCAGAGGGGAAGAAGTTGTTCCTGAATTGTTCAGTGTGTGTCTTCAGGCTCCTGTACCACCTGCCTAATAGCAGAGGGGAAGAAGCTGTTCCTGAATCGTTGAGTGTGTGTCTTCAGGCTCCTGTACCTCCTCCCTGATGGCACAGGGGAAGAAACTGTACCTGATGCACTGCTTGATTAATTTAATACACGGTGGGCTCCATTTAACCGATCCGAACAGCTGTCCAAGAGCTAACACTAATTGGGAAATTTGCCGGGATTACCATCGTTGATCTGGGGCACTATGCCACTTAATTAGGACAGGATACTATTTCTGATCAGTTTCTAACTACCGTCAGTCCTGTGGCTGTTAGAAGCGACACGGTGCTTAGAGCGAACTGTTCTTCAATTGTGTACGTTTGTGTTCAAAAACACATGATTTTTGTCACCGATGGTTTGCAAGAAACAAGCAGTAGATCATCAGGAACTGTTTCACTCACCGCGGTTCCGCTACTACAACAGGTTAGGAGCTACCAAGAATTTGAAGGTATCAACAACCATCTCGAATGTTACAATGAGAATGAAGAGTTGGAGGAGATAATCGCAAAAACCAGATGAGGAGGAGAATATGGCGGCACGACGGCAGCCCACGCGGCCACTTCGGGGACGATGTCTGTCATCTGTCAAGTAGGGGACCGTGCACAATCCTGATTTGATGGAGATGGACGTGAGAGTACAGGAGGAACATCTGGGAAACTTCTGAAATGCCTGCTTCGCTGCCGCTGCTACTGTGCGGTAACCAGAATCTCCGGAGCTGAAGGCCCCAAAATCCTCGGCTTTGTGTGTTTCAGCGGCCGGGACGAGGTCGAAGGAGCTCGGCAGAGGATAGCGCTCGGGAGGCTGTATCAGAGGAGCTGGTCGGATCCTTGAAGCTTTCGGACGGACGGACTCAGTGTCGGCTGGGGTCGGCTGCTTCCAAGGCATCAACAAGTTGACGGTGCCTGGAGGTTTATGGCAGGGAGTTTCTCCCTTTTGCCGCCTGCTATCGGGGACTCGGGAGTCGATCGACTCGGGACTTTGAGACTTTTTTTTACTGTGCCCATGGTTTGTCCTTCATCAAATTATGGTATTGCTTTGCACTGTTGTAACTATATGTTATAATTATGTGGTTCTGTCAGTGTTAGTCGTTGGTTTGGCCTGTTTTCTGTGATATCGCTCTGGAGAAACATTGTATCATTTCTTAAAGCATGTATGCATTTCTAAATGACAATAAAAGAGGACTGAGTGTTCTCATAATCCAAACAAGCATTGTCTGAAGGCAGCTCATTATATGCACTGATTTGCTTCATCAAGAACACAACGCAGATGAATTTCCCCATCAATAATTGTTGAAACAAATACACAGTTTTGCAGTACTGCTGTAGGATTGGTGGTGTTCTAATTGGTTCTGTATTTCATTTAAAAACATAGTTTGTCTTTTCATGCCCCTTTAACAATTTCCATGAAACTTCAGCTAATTGCAGCAGTCGCTTAATTGGGCCAAGATGTACTGGTCCCGATGGGTCCAAATTAACTTTAATCCCCTGTATTTCTTAAAGTAATTTATAGTTTGCTTCTATATTGCACTGCACTGCTGTCGCAAAAGAGCAAATTTCATGATATTAAACCCAATTCTGATTCTGTTAAATTCCAGGCACCTCTCAGAACTGGAAAATATCCCGAATCCCCTTTGCTGACCATTGGAGGGTTCCAGCACAGAAGGGGACACCAGACATGTAAAGGCCACCCTTGTTCATCTGATCTAAGTCAAGGACTGGCCAGCAATGATGCACACCCAGAGGCCAGTATACGAGGTACTTCCTGAGCCTAATAAAGTGGCTCCCTTTCTGAAGCACTGCTGCTTGAAGATGTCCTGTGTACTATGGAGGCTAGTGCCCGTGATGGAGCTGACTGAGTTTAGAATTGTCTGCATCTTATTTCAATCCTGTGCAGTGACTTCTCCTCATCCCATACCAGACGGTGATGTGGCCAATCAGAATGTTCGGCGTGAAAGATTCAAGTGTTTTTGGTGGCGGACGAAATCCCCCGCAACCACGATAACCCTGCCAGAGTTGACGCGCATCCAATTTCGTCTCCAACCCCACTTGGAATTGTTCCTTAGCTCTGGAAGTAGACCTCTGCAGGCTGGACCTGCAGGTCCCGTATCCCCTTCCGGTGGTCTCTTCAATTTAAACGGTCTCCCTCAAAAGATAATT
The DNA here is from genome assembly GCF_030028105.1 of Mobula birostris. Taxonomy (NCBI): domain Eukaryota; kingdom Metazoa; phylum Chordata; class Chondrichthyes; order Myliobatiformes; family Myliobatidae; genus Mobula; species Mobula birostris. The sequence continues at coordinate 5,101,729 of NC_092402.1, forward strand.
GGCAGCTCAGCATCATTTGAACTTTGCTCCTGATCTCTGAAATTCATTCCTTAAACCATAACTGATGCAGACTCATTGACACTTTTAAACACTAGCTCTGAACCAATTTATTTAACCTTCACTAAAGTATTTTTTGTCGTTTCTTTCCATGTATATTGCTTTTCTCTTTTCTGAAATCCTATTTTCATGTTTGTACTTCATCCCATTGTGAAGCATGTCGAACTACACCATCTGTAGGAATAGTGCTCTATAATAAATGTACTGTTATTGCTTTTTATTTTCTCTCAGCTCACGTTGGTACAGGAGCCTGAAGACACACAGTCAATGATTCAGGAACAGCTTCTGCTCTCTTTCAGCACTACGTTTTATATATACACATACACACATACAAACACACAAACACACACACACACACACACACACACACACACACACACACACACACACACACATATATTTATATATAGGCATATTTTTCAATAACCCACTGACCCAACTCTCCACACGCCCAATCACACAGTGACCCACCCCTCAACACCACCAAACACCCACTGACCCACCCCTCCACCCCCCCGATCACACAATGACCAACCCCACCACACCCCCAATCACCCACTAACCCACTCCTCCACATTCCCAATCACCCACTGACACACCCCTCCACACCCACAATCACCCGCTAACCCACCCCTCCACATCCACAATCACCTGCTGACCCACCCCTCCACAAGCACGATCACCAATTGACCCACCCCTCCACACCCACAATCACCCACTGACCCACCCCTCCACACCCTCAATCACACACTGACACAACCCTCCACACCCACAATCACCCGCTGACCCACCCCTTCACAACCCCGATCACCCATCGACCCAGCCCTCCACACCCCTTATCACCCACTGACCCAACCCTCCACACCCCCAATCACCCACTGACCCAGCCCTCCACACTCCCAATCACCCACTGACGCACCCCTCCACACAACCAATCACGCATTGACCCACCCCACCACACCCCTAATCACCCACTGACCTAATCCTCCACACCCTCAATCACCCACTGACCCACCGCTCCACACCCCCAATCACCCACTGACCAACCTCCACACCCCCAAACACCCACTGACCCACCCCTCCACACCCCCAATCACCCACTGACCCACCCCTCCACACCCCTGATCACACATTGACCAACCCCTCCACATCCCCAATCACTCACTGACCCAACCCTCAACACTCACCCATTAACCCACTGACCTACACCACCACACCCACAACAACCCAGTGACCCAACCCTCCACACCCGCGATCACCCACCGACCCACCCATCCACACCCCCAAACACCCAACGACCCACCACTCCACACCCCCAATCACCAACGACCCACCACTCCACACCCACAATCACCCACAGACACACCCCTCCACACCCCCGATCACCCACTGATCCACCCCGCCACACCCCCGATCACACAATGACCAACCCCGCCACACCTCCAATCACCCACTAACCCACCCCTCCACACTCCCAATCACTCACTGACACACCCTCCACTCCCACAATCACCCGCTAACCCACCCCTCCACATCCACAATCACCCGCTGACCCACCCCTCCACAAGCACGATCACCAATTGACTCACCCCTCAACACCCCCAATCACCCACTGACCTACCACTCCACACCACCAATCACCGACCGACACAGCCCTCCACACCCCCAATAACCGACCGACCCAGCCCTCCACACCCCCGACCACCCAATGACCCACACCTCCACACCCGCAATCACCCACTGACCCACCCCTCCACAACTCCGATCACCCACTGACACAGTCCTCCACACCCCTTATCACCCACTGACCAAACCCTCTACACCCCCAATCACCCACTGACCCAGCCCTCCACACTCCCAATCACCCACTGACGCACCCCTCCAAACCTCCAATCACCCACTGACCCACACCTCCACAACCCGAATCTCCCACTGACCCACCCCTCAACACCCCCAATCACCCACTGACCCACCCCTCCACACCCCCAATCACCAACTGACCCACCCCTCCACACCCCGAATCAACAACTGACCCACCCCTCAACACCCCTAATCACCCACTGACCCACCCCTCCAAACCTCCAATCACCCATTGACCCACCCCTCCACACCCCCAATCACCCACTGACACACCCCTCCACACCCCCGATCACACACTGACCCACCCCTCCACACCCCCAATCACCCACTGACCCACCCCTCCACAGTTCCGATCACCCACTGACCCACCCCTCCACACCCCCAATCACCCACTGACTCAACGCACCACACCCCCAATCACCCACTGACACACCCGTCCACACCCCCAATGTCCCACTGACCCAGCTCTCCACACCCCCAATCACACACCGACACGCCTCTCCACACTCCCAATCACCCACTGACCCTCCCGTCCACAGTCCCAATCACCCACTGACCCACCCCTCCACACCCCCAGTCACCCACTGACCCACCACGCCACACCCCCAATCACCCTCTGACCCACCCCTCCACACCCCCAATCACCCAACGACCCACCCCTCCACACCCCAAATCACCCACTGACCCACCCCTCCACACCCCGAATCACCCACAGACCCACCCCTCAACACCACCAATCACCCACTGACCCACCCCTCCAATCCTCCAATCACCCATTGACCCACCCCTCCACACACACAATCACCAACGGACACACCCCTCCACACTCCCAATCACCCACTGACCCACCTCCACACCCCCAATCACCCACTGACCCATCCCTCCACAGTCCCAATTACTCACTGACCCACCCCTCCACAGACCCAATCATCACTGAAGCACCCCTTCACACCCCGAATCACCCACTGACCCACCCCTCCACACCCCGAATCACCCACTGACCCACCCCTCCACACCCCCAATCACCCACTGACCCACCCCTCCACACCCCCAATCACCCACTGACCCACCCCTCCACACCCCCAATCACCCACTGACCCACCCCTCCACACCCCCAATCACCCACTGACCCACCCCTCCACAGTTCCGATCACCCACTGACCCACCCCTCCACACCCTCAATCACCCACTGACTCAACGCTCCACACCCCCAATCACCCACTGACACACCCGTCCACACCCCCAATGTCCCACTGACCCAGCCCTCCACACCCCCAATCACACACAGACACGCCCCTCCACACTCCCAATCACCCACTGACCCTCCCGTCCACAGTCACAATCACCCACAGACCCACCCCTCCACACCCCCAGTCACCCACTGACCCACCACGCCACACCCCCAATCACCCTCTGACCCACCCCACCACACCCCCAATCACCCAACGACCCACCCCTCCACACCCCAAAACACCCACTGACCCACCCCTCCACACCCCGAATCTCCCACTGACCCACCCCTCAACACCCCCAATCAACCACTGACCCACCCCTCCACACCCCAAATCACCCAACGACCCACCCCTCCACACCCCAAAACACCCACTGACCCACCCCTCCACAACCCGAATCTCCCACTGACCCACCCCTCAACACCCCCAATCACCCACTGACCCACCCCTCCAAACCTCCAATCACCCATTGACCCACCCCTCCACACCCCCAATCACCCACTGACCCACCCCTCAACACCCCCAATCACCCACTGACCCACCCCTCCAAACCTCCAATCACCCATTGACACACCCCTCCACACCCCCAATCACCCACTGACCCACCCCTCCACACCCCCAATCACCCACTGACCCACCCCTCCACAGTTCCGATCACCCACTGACCCAGCCCTTCACACCCCCAATCACACACCGACACGCCTCTCCACACTCCCAATCACCCACTGACACTCCCGTCCACAGTCCCAATCACCCACTGACCCACCCCTCCACACCCCCAATCACCCACTGACCCACCACGCCACACCCCCAATCACACTCTGACCCACTCCTCCACACCCCGAATCACCCAACGACCCACCCCTCCACACCCCAAATCACCCACTGACCCACCCCTCCACACCCCGAATCACACACTGACCCACCCCTCAACACCCCCAATCACCCACTGACCCACCCCTCCAAACCTCCAATCACCCATTGACCCACCCCTCCACACCCCCAATCACCCACTGACCCACATCCACACCCCCAATCAGCCACTGACCCACCCCTCCACACCCCCAATCAGCCACTGACCCACCCCTCCACACTCCCAATCACCCACTCACCCACCTCCACACCCCCAATCACCCACTGACCCATCCCTCCACACCCCCAATCACCCACTGACCCACTCCTCCACACCCCCAATCACCCACTGACCCACCCCTCCACACCCCCAATCACCCACTGACCCACATCCACACCCCCAATCACCCACTGACCCATCCCTCCACACCCCCAATCACCCACTGACCCACTCCTCCACACCCCCAATCACCCACTGACCCACCCCTCCACAGTTCCGATCACCCACTGACCCACCCCTCCACACCCCCAATCACCCACTGACTGAACCCTCCACACCCCCAATCACACACTGACACACCCGTCCACACCCCCAATCACCCACTGACCCACCCCTCCACACCCCCAATCACCCACTGACCCACCCCTCCACACCCCCAATCACCCACTGACCCACCCCTCCACACCCCCAATCACCCACTGACCCACCCCTCCACAGTTCCGATCACCCACTGACCCACCCCTCCACACCCTCAATCACCCACTGACTCAACGCTCCACACCCCCAATCACCCACTGACACACCCGTCCACACCACAATGTCCCACTGACCCAGCCCTCCACACCCCCAATCACACACAGACACGCCCCTCCACACTCCCAATCACCCACTGACCCTCCCGCCCACAGTCACAATCACCCACAGACCCACCCCTCCACACCACCAGTCACCCACTGACCCACCACGCCACACCCCCAATCACCCTCTGACCCACCCCACCACACCCCCAATCACCCAACGACCCACCCCTCCACACCCCAAAACACCCACTGACCCACCCCTCCACACCCCGAATCTCCCACTAACCCACCCCTCAACACCCCCAATCACCCACTGACCCACCCCTCCACACCCCAAATCACCCAACGACCCACCCCTCCACACCCCAAAACACCCACTGACCCACCCCTCCACAACCCGAATCTCCCACTGACCCACCCCTCAACACCCCCAATCACCCACTGACCCACCCCTCCAAACCTCCAATCACCCATTGACCCACCCCTCCACACCCCCAATCACCCACTGACCCACCCCTCAACACCCCCAATCACCCACTGACCCACCCCTCCAAACCTCCAATCACCCATTGACACACCCCTCCACACCCCCAATCACCCACTGACCCACCCCTCCACACCCCCAATCACCCACTGACCCACCCCTCCACACCCCCAATCACCCACTGACCCACCCCTCCACAGTTCCGATCACCCACTGACCCAACCCTCCACACCCCCAATCACCCACTGACTCAACGCTCCACACCCCCAATCACCCACTGACACACCCGTCCACACCCCCAATGTCCCACTGACCCAGCCCTTCACACCCCCGATCACACACCGACACGCCTCTCCACACTCCCAATCACCCACTGACACTCCCGTCCACAGTCCCAATCACCCACTGACCCACCCCTCCACACCCCCAATCACCCACTGACCCACCACGCCACACCCCCAATCACACTCTGACCCACCCCTCCACACCCCCAATCACCCAACGACCCACCCCTCCACACCCCAAATCACCCACTGACCCACCCCTCCACACCCCGAATCACACACTGACCCACCCCTCAACACCCCCAATCACCCTCTGACCCACCCCTCCAAACCTCCAATCACCCATTGACCCACCCCTCCACACCCCCAATCACCCACTGACCCACATCCACACCCCCAATCACCCACTGACCCACCCCTCCACACCCCCAATCAGCCACTGACCCACCCCTCCACACTCCCAATCACCCACTGACCCACCTCCACACCCCCAATCACCCACCGACCCATCCCTCCACACCCCCAATCACCCACTGACCCACCCCTCCACACCCCCAATCACCCACTGACCCACCCCTCCACAGTTCCGATCACCCACTGACCCACCCCTCCACACCCCCAATCACCCACTGACTGAACCCTCCACACCCCCAATCACCCACTGACACACCCGTCCACACCCCCAATCACCCACTGACCCACCCCTCCACACCCCCAATCACCCACTGACCCACCCCTCCACACCCCCAATCACCCACTGACCCACCCCTCCACAGTCCCAATTACTCACTGACCCACCCCTCCACACCCCCAATCACCCACTGACCCACCCCTCCACACCCCCAATCACCCACTGACCCACCCCTCCACACCCCCAATCACCCACTGACCCACCCCTCCACAGTTCCGATCACCCACTGACCCACCCCTCCACACCCTCAATCACCCACTGACTCAACGCTCCACACCCCCAATCACCCACTGACACACCCGTCCACACCCCCAATGTCCCACTGACCCAGCCCTCCACACCCCCAATCACACACAGACACGCCCCTCCACACTCCCAATCACCCACTGACCCTCCCGTCCACAGTCACAATCACCCACAGACCCACCCCTCCACACCCCCAGTCACCCACTGACCCACCACGCCACACCCCCAATCACCCTCTGACCCACCCCACCACACCCCCAATCACCCAACGACCCACCCCTCCACACCCCAAAACACCCACTGACCCACCCCTCCACACCCCGAATCTCCCACTGACCCACCCCTCAACACCCCCAATCAACCACTGACCCACCCCTCCACACCCCAAATCACCCAACGACCCACCCCTCCACACCCCAAAACACCCACTGACCCACCCCTCCACAACCCGAATCTCCCACTGACCCACCCCTCAACACCCCCAATCACCCACTGACCCACCCCTCCAAACCTCCAATCACCCATTGACCCACCCCTCCACACCCCCAATCACCCACTGACCCACCCCTCAACACCCCCAATCACCCACTGACCCACCCCTCCAAACCTCCAATCACCCATTGACACACCCCTCCACACCCCCAATCACCCACTGACCCACCCCTCCACACCCCCAATCACCCACTGACCCACCCCTCCACAGTTCCGATCACCCACTGACCCAGCCCTTCACACCCCCAATCACACACCGACACGCCTCTCCACACTCCCAATCACCCACTGACACTCCCGTCCACAGTCCCAATCACCCACTGACCCACCCCTCCACACCCCCAATCACCCACTGACCCACCACGCCACACCCCCAATCACACTCTGACCCACTCCTCCACACCCCGAATCACCCAACGACCCACCCCTCCACACCCCAAATCACCCACTGACCCACCCCTCCACACCCCGAATCACACACTGACCCACCCCTCAACACCCCCAATCACCCACTGACCCACCCCTCCAAACCTCCAATCACCCATTGACCCACCCCTCCACACCCCCAATCACCCACTGACCCACATCCACACCCCCAATCACCCACTGACCCATCCCTCCACACCCCCAATCACCCACTGACCCACTCCTCCACACCCCCAATCACCCACTGACCCACCCCTCCACAGTTCCGATCACCCACTGACCCACCCCTCCACACCCCCAATCACCCACTGACTGAACCCTCCACACCCCCAATCACACACTGACACACCCGTCCACACCCCCAATCACCCACTGACCCACCCCTCCACACCCCCAATCACCCACTGACCCACCCCTCCACACCCCCAATCACCCAATGACCCACCCCTCCACACCCCCAATCACCCACTGACCCACCCCTCCACAGTTCCGATCACCCACTGACCCACCCCTCCACACCCTCAATCACCCACTGACTCAACGCTCCACACCCCCAATCACCCACTGACACACCCGTCCACACCACAATGTCCCACTGACCCAGCCCTCCACACCCCCAATCACACACAGACACGCCCCTCCACACTCCCAATCACCCACTGACCCTCCCGCCCACAGTCACAATCACCCACAGACCCACCCCTCCACACCACCAGTCACCCACTGACCCACCACGCCACACCCCCAATCACCCTCTGACCCACCCCACCACACCCCCAATCACCCAACGACCCACCCCTCCACACCCCAAAACACCCACTGACCCACCCCTCCACACCCCGAATCTCCCACTAACCCACCCCTCAACACCCCCAATCACCCACTGACCCACCCCTCCACACCCCAAATCACCCAACGACCCACCCCTCCACACCCCAAAACACCCACTGACCCACCCCTCCACAACCCGAATCTCCCACTGACCCACCCCTCAACACCCCCAATCACCCACTGACCCACCCCTCCAAACCTCCAATCACCCATTGACCCACCCCTCCACACCCCCAATCACCCACTGACCCACCCCTCAACACCCCCAATCACCCACTGACCCACCCCTCCAAACCTCCAATCACCCATTGACACACCCCTCCACACCCCCAATCACCCACTGACCCACCCCTCCACACCCCCAATCACCCACTGACCCACCCCTCCACACCCCCAATCACCCACTGACCCACCCCTCCACAGTTCCGATCACCCACTGACCCAACCCTCCACACCCCCAATCACCCACTGACTCAACGCTCCACACCCCCAATCACCCACTGACACACCCGTCCACACCCCCAATGTCCCACTGACCCAGCCCTTCACACCCCCGATCACACACCGACACGCCTCTCCACACTCCCAATCACCCACTGACACTCCCGTCCACAGTCCCAATCACCCACTGACCCACCCCTCCACACCCCCAATCACCCACTGACCCACCACGCCACACCCCCAATCACACTCTGACCCACCCCTCCACACCCCCAATCACCCAACGACCCACCCCTCCACACCCCAAATCACCCACTGACCCACCCCTCCACACCCCGAATCACACACTGACCCACCCCTCAACACCCCCAATCACCCTCTGACCCACCCCTCCAAACCTCCAATCACCCATTGACCCACCCCTCCACACCCCCAATCACCCACTGACCCACATCCACACCCCCAATCACCCACTGACCCACCCCTCCACACCCCCAATCAGCCACTGACCCACCCCTCCACACTCCCAATCACCCACTGACCCACCTCCACACCCCCAATCACCCACCGACCCATCCCTCCACACCCCCAATCACCCACTGACCCACCCCTCCACACCCCCAATCACCCACTGACCCACCCCTCCACAGTTCCGATCACCCACTGACCCACCCCTCCACACCCCCAATCACCCACTGACTGAACCCTCCACACCCCCAATCACCCACTGACACACCCGTCCACACCCCCAATCACCCACTGACCCACCTCCACACCCCCAATCACCCACTGACCCACCCCTCCACACCCCCAATCACCCACTGACCCACCCCTCCACAGTCCCAATTACTCACTGACCCACCCCTCCACACCCCCAATCACCCACTGACCCACCCCTCCACACCCCTGATCACACATTGACCAACCCCTCCACATCCCCAATCACCCAGTAACCCAACACTCCACACCCGCAATCACCCACTGACCCACCCCTCCACATCCCCAATCACTAACGACCCACCACTCCAGACACCCAATCACCCACAGACACACCCCTCCACACCCCCGATCACTCACTGACCCACCCCTCCACACCCCGAATCACTCACTGACCCAACCCTCAACACTCACCCATTAACCCACTGACCTACACCACCACACCCACAACAACCCAGTGACCCAACCCTCCACACCCGCGATCACCCACCGACCCACCCATCCACACCCCCAATCACCCAACGACCCACCACTCCACACCCCCAATCACCAACGACCCACCACTCCACACCCACAATCACCCACAGACACACCCCTCCACACCCCCGATCACCCACTGATCCACCCCGCCACACCCCCGATCACACAATGACCAACCCCGCCACACCTCCAATCACCCACTAACCCACCCCTCCACACTCCCAATCACTCACTGACACACCCTCCACTCCCACAATCACCCGCTAACCCACCCCTCCACATCCACAATCACCCGCTGACCCACCCCTCCACAAGCACGATCACCAATTGACTCACCCCTCAACACCCCCAATCACCCACTGACCTACCACTCCACACCACCAATCACCGACCGACACACCCCTCCACACCCCCAATAACCGACCGACCCAGCCCTCCACACCCCCGACCACCCAATGACCCACACCTCCACACCCGCAATCACCCACTGACCCACCCCTCCACAACTCCGATCACCCATTGACACAGTCCTCCACACCCCTTATCACCCACTGACCAAACCCTCTACACCCCCAATCACACACTGACCCAGCCCTCCACACTCCCAATCACCCACTGACGCACCCCTCCAAACCTCCAATCACCCACTGACCCACACCTCCACAACCCGAATCTCCCACTGACCCACCCCTCAACACCCCCAATCACCCACTGACCCACCCCTCCACACCCCCAATCACCAACTGACCCACCCCTCCACACCCCGAATCAACAACTGACCCACCCCTCAACACCCCTAATCACCCACTGACCCACCCCTCCAAACCTCCAATCACCCATTGACCCACCCCTCCACACCCCCAATCACCCACTGACACACCCCTCCACACCCCCGATCACACACTGACCCACCCCTCCACACCCCCAATCACCCACTGACCCACCCCTCCACAGTTCCGATCACCCACTGACCCACCCCTCCACACCCCCAATCACCCACTGACTCAACGCACCA